>NW_024037054.1:17758558-17778697 GCF_015706575.1 Patiria miniata
TTGAGTGAGCCCCAGACGTAGGTGCATGATGCCCCCAGTTTCGTTTTTGTGCAGTAAGTCCCATAGCAAGGGCTGTCAGCGCCAGCCGACATGGCTCTCATGAGTCGCGGTCTAAAGGTACCTTAACAAAGATGGATTTTGACAAACTATACCTTGGTGGATAGCGGATGAATAGGCAACAAGCTGACAAATCGGCAAGGCTTCAGACTTGAAACTTGTGGAGTGAGCCCCAGACGTAGGTGCATGATGCCCCAGTTTCGTTTTGTGCAGTAAGTCCCATAGCAAGGGCTGTCAGCGCCATCCGACATGGCTCTCATGAGTCGCGGTCTAAAGGTACCTTAACATGGATGGATTTTGACAAACTATACCTTGGTGGATAGCTGATGAATAGGCCAACAAGCTGACAAATCGGCAAGGCTTCAGACTTGAAACTTTGAAGTGAGCCCAAGACGTAGGTGCATGATGCCCCCAGTTTCTTTTTTGTGCAGTAAGTCCCATAGCAAGGTCTGTCAGCGTCAGCCGACATGGCTTTCATGAGTCTCGGTCTAAAGGTACCTTAACATGGATGGATTTTGACAAACTATAGCTTGGTGGATAGCGGATGAATAGGCCAACAAGCTGACAAATCGGCAAGGCTTCAGACTTGAAACTTTTGGAGTGAGCCCCAGACGTAGGTGCATGATGCCCCCAGTTTCGTTTTTGTGCAGTAAGTCCCATAGCAAGGGCTGTCAGCGCCAGCCGACATGGCTCTCATGAGTCGCGGTCTAAAGGTACCTTAACATGGATGGATTTTGACAAACTATACCTTGGTGGATAGCGCAAGAATAGGCCAACATCTGACAAATCGGCAAGGCTTCAGACTTGAAACTTTTGGAGTGAGCTCCAGACGTAGGTGCATGATGCCCCCAGTTTCATTTTGTGCAGTAAGTCCCATAGCAAGGGCTGTCAGCGCCAGCCGACATGGCTCTCATGAGTCGCAGTATAAAGGTACCTTAACATGGATGGATTTGACAAACTATACCTGGTTGGATAGCTGATGAGAAGGCCAACAAGCTGACAAATCGGCAAGGCTTCAGACGTGAAACTTTTGGAGTGAGCTCCAGACGTAGGTGCATGATGCCCCCAGGTTCGTTTTTGTGCAGTAAGTCCCATACAAGGGCTGTCAGCGCCAGCCGACATAGCTCTCATGAGTCGCTGTCTAAAGGTACCTTAACATGGATGGATTTTGACAAACTATACCTGGTGGATAGCGGATGAATAGGCCACCAGCTGACAAATCGGCAAGGCTTCAGACTTGAAACATTTGGAGTGAGTCTCAGACGTAGGTGCATGATGCCCCCAGTTTCGTTTTTGTGCAGTAAGTCCCATAGCAAGGGCTGTCAGCGCCAGCCGACATGGCTCTCATGAGTCGCGGTCTAAGGTACCTTAACATGGATGGATTTTGACAAACTATACCTTGGTGGATAGCGCAAGAATAGGCCAACAAGCTGACAAATCGGCAAGGCTTCAGACTTGAAACTTTTGGAGTGAGCCCCAGACGTAGGTGCATGATGCCCCCAGTTTTGTTTTTGTGCAGTAAGTCCCATAGCAAGGGCTGTCAGCGCCAGACGACATGGCTCTCATGAGTCGCGGTCTAAAGGTACCTTAACATGGATGGATTTTTACAAACTATACCTTGGTGGATAGCGGATGAATAGGCCAACAAGCTGACAAATCGGCAAGGCTTCAGACTTGAAACTTTTGGAGTGAGCCCCAGACGTAGGTGCATGATGCCCCAGTTTCGTTTTTGTGCAGTAAGTCCCATAGCAAGGGTTTTCAGCGCCAGCCGACATGGCTCTCATGAGTCGCGGTCTAAAGGTACCTTAACATAAATGGATTTTGACAAACTATAGCTTGTTGGATAGCGGATGAATAGGCCAACAAGCTGACAAATCGGCAAGGCTTCAGACTTGAAACTTTTGGAGTGAGCATCAGACGTAGGTGCATGATGCCCCCAGTTTCGTTTTTGTGCAGTAAGTCCCATAGCAAGGGCTGTCAGCGCCAGCCGACATGGCTCTCATGAGTCGCGGTCTAAAGGTACCTTAACATAGATGGATTTTGACAAACTATACCTTGGTAAATAGCGGATGAATAGGCCAACAAGCTGACTAATCGGCAAGGCTTCAGACTTGAAACTTTTGGAGTGAGCCCCAGACGTAGGTGCATGATGCCCCCAGTTTCGTTTTTGTGCAGTAAGTCCCATAGCAAGGTCTGTGTAGCGCCAGCCGACATGGCTTCATGAGTCGCGGTTTAAAGGTACCTTAACATAGATGGATTTTGACAAACTATACCTTGTTGGATAGCTGATGAGAAGGCCAACAAGCTGATAAATCGGCAAGGCTTCAGACTTGAAACTTTTGGAGTGAGCTCCAGACGTATGTGCATGATGCCCCCAGTTTCGTTTTTGTGCAGTAAGTCCCTTAGCAAGGGCTGTCAGCCCAGCCGACATGGCTCTCATCAGTCCGGTCTAAAGGTACCTGAACATGGATGGATTTTGAGAAAACTATACCTTGTTGGATAGCTGATGAGAAGGCCAACAAGCTGATAAATCGGCAATGCTTCGGACGTGAAACTGTTGGAGTGAGCTCCAGACGTAGGTGTATGATGCCCCCAGTTTCGTTTTTGTGCAGTAAGTCCCATAGCAAGGGCTGTCAGCGCCAGCCGACATAGCTCTCATGAGTCGCTGTCTAAAGTTACCTTAACAAAGATGGATTTTGACAAACTATACCTTGGTGGATAGCGGATGAATAGGCAAAACGCTGACAAATCGGCAAGGCTTCAGGCTTGAAACTTGTGGAGTGAGCCCCAGACGTAGGTGCATGATGCCCCCAGTTTCGTTTTTGTGCAGTAAGTCCCATAGCAAGGGCTGTCAGCGCCATCCGACATGGCTCTCATGAGTCGCGGTCTAAAGGTACCTAACATGGATGGATTTTGACATGCTATACCTGGTGGATAGCTGATGAATAGGCCTACAAGCTGACAAATCGGCAAGGCTTCAGACTTGAAACTTTTGGAGTGAGCCCCAGACGTAGGTGCATGATGCCCCCAGTTTCGTTTTTGTGCAGTAAGTCCCATAGCATTGGGTTAGCGCCAGCCGACATGGCTTTCATGAGTCGCGGTCTAAAGGTACCTTAACATGGATGGATTTGACAAACTATACCTGTTGGATAGCTGATGAGAAGGCCAACAAGCTGATAAATCGGAAAGGCTTCAGACGTGAAACTTTTGGAGTGAGCTCCAGACGTAGGTGCATGATGCCCCCAGTTTCGTTTTTGTGCAGTAAGTCCCTTAGCAAGGGCTGTCAGCGCAAGCCGACATGGCTTTCATAAGTCGCGGTCTAAAGGTACCTTAACATAAATGGATTTTGACATGCTATACCTTGGTGGATAGCAGATGAATAGGCAACAAGCTGACAAATCGGGAAGGCTTCAGACTTGAAACTTTTGGAGTGAGCCCAAGACGTAGGTGCAAGATGCCCCCAGTTTCTTTTTGTGCAGTAAGTCCCATAGCAAGGGCTGTTAGCGTCAGCCGACATGACTTTCATGAGTCGCGGTCTAAAGGTACCTTAACATGGATGGATTTTGACAAACTATAGCTTGGTGGATAGCGGATGAATAGGCCAACAAGCTGACAAATCGGCAAGGCTTCAGACTTGACACTTTTGGAGTGAGCTCCAGACGTAGGTGCATGATGCCCCCAGTTTCGTTTTTGTGCAGTAAGTCCCATAGCATGGTCTGTTAGCGCCAGCCGACATGGCTTTCATGAGTCGCGGTCTAAAGGTACCTTAACATGGATGGATTTTGACAAACTATACCTTGGTGGATAGCGCAAGAATAGGCCAACATGCTGACAAATCGGGAAGGCTTCAGACTTGAAACTTTTGGAGTGAGCTCCAGACGTAGGTGCATGATGCCCCAAGTTTCATTTTGTGCAGTAAGTCCATAGCAAGGGCTGTCAGCGCAACCCGACATGGCTCTCATGAGTCGCAGTATAAAGGTACCTTAACATGGATGGATTTTGACAAACTATACTTGTTGGATAGCTGATGAGAAGGCCAACAAGCTGACAAATCGGCAAGGCTTCCGACGTGAAACTTTTGGAGTGAGCTCCAGACGTAGGTGCATGATGCCCCAGTTTCGTTTTTGTGCAGTAAGTCCCATACGAAGGGCTGTCAGCGCCAGCCGACATAGCTCTCATGAGTCGCTGTCTAAAGGTACCTTAACAAAAATGGATTTTGACAAACTATACTTGGTGGATAGCGGATGAATAGGCCTACAAGCTGACAAATCGGCAAGGCTTCAGACTTGAAACATTGGAGTGAGCCCCAGACGTAGGTGCATGATGCCCCCAGTTTTGTTTTTGTGCAGTAAGTCCCATAGCAAGGGCTGTCAGCGCCAGCCGACATGGCTCTCATGAGTCGCGGTCTAAAGGTACCTTAACATGGATGGATTTTTTACAACTATACCTGGTGGATAGTGGATGAATAGGCCAACAAGCTGACAAATCGGCAAGGCTTCAGACTTGAAACTTTTGGAGTGAGCCCCAGACGTAGGTGCATGATGCCCCCAGTTTCGTTTTTGTGCAGTAAGTCCCATAGTAAGGTCTGTTAGCGCCAGCCGACATGGCTTTTCATGAGTCACGGTCTAAAGGTACCTTAACATAGATGGATTTTGACAAACTACACCTTGGTGGATAGCGCAAGAATAGGCCAACAAGCTGACAAATCGGAAAGGCTTCAGACTTGAAACTTTTGGAGTGAGCTCCAGACGTAGGTGCATGATGCCCCCAGTTTCGTTTTCGTGCAGTAAGTCCCTTAGCAAGGGCTGTCAGCGCAAGCCGACATGGCTTTCATGAGTCGCGGTCTAAAGGTACCTTAACATGGATGGATTTTGAGAAACTATACCTTGTTGATAGCTGATGAGAAGGCCAACAAGCTGATAAATCGGCAATGCTTAGACTTGAAACTTTTGGAGTGAGCCCCAGACGTAGGTGCATGATGCCCCCAGTTTCGTTTTTGTGCAGTAAGTCCCATAGCAAGGGCTGTCAGCGCCAGCCGACATAGCTCTCATGAGTCGCTGTCTAAAGGTACCTTAACAAAGATGGATTTTGACAAACTATACCTTGGTGGATAGCGGATGAATAGGCCAACAAGCTGACAAATCGGCAAGGCTTCAGACTTGAAACTTTTGGAGTGAGCTCCAGACGTAGGTGAATGATGCCCCCAGTTTCGTTTTTGTGCAGTAAGTCCCTTAGCAAGGGCTGTCAGCGCAACCGACATTGCTCTCATGAGTCGCGGTCTAAAGGTACCTTAACATGGTTGGATTTTGAGAAATATACCTTGTTGGATAGCTGATTAGAAGGCCAACAAGCTGATAAATCGGCAAGGCTTCCGACGTGAAACTTTTGGAGTGAGCTCCAGACGTAGGTGCATGATGCCCCCAGTTTCGTTTTTGTGCAGTAAGTCCCTTAGCAAGGGCTGTCAGCGCAACCCGACATTGCTCTCATGAGTCGCGGTCTAAAGGTACCATAACTTGTTGGATTTTGAGAAAATATACCTCGTGGATAGCTGATGATAGGCCAACAAGCTGATAAATCGGCAAGGCTTCAGACGTGAAACTTTTGGAGTGAGCTCCAGACGTAGGTGCATGATGCCCCCAGTTTCGTTTTTGTGCAGTAAGTCCCATAGCAAGGGCTGTCAGCGCCAGCCGACATAGCTCTCATGAGTCGCGGTCTAAAGGTACCTTAACAAAGATGGATTTTGACAAACTATACCTTGTTGGATAGCTGATGAGAAGGCCAACAAGCTGATAAATCGGCAAGGCTTCAGACGTGAAACTTTTGGAGTGAGCTCTAGACGTAGGTGCATGATGCCCCAGATTCGTTTTTGTGCAGTAAGTCCCATACAAGGGCTGTCAGCGCCAGCCGACATAGCTCTCATGAGTCGCTGTCTAAAGGTACCTTAACAAAAATGGATTTTGACAAACTATACCTTGGTGGATAGCACAAGAATAGGCCAACAAGCTGACAAATCGGAAAGGCTTCAGACTTGAAACTTTTGGAGTGAGCTCCAGACGTAGGTGCATGATGCCCCCAGTTTCGTTTTCGTGCAGTAAGTCACTTAGCAAGGGCTGTCAGCGCAAGCCGACATTGCTTTCATGAGTCGCGGTCTAAAGGTACCTTAACATAGATGGATTTTGAGAAACTATACCTTGTGGATAGCTGATGAGAAAGGCCAACAAGCTGATAAATCGGCAATGCTTCCGACTTGAAACTTTTGGAGTGAGCCCCAGACATAGGTGCATGATGCCCCCAGTTTCGATTTTGTGCAGTAAGTCCCATAGCAAGGGCTGTCAGCCCCAGCCGACATGGCTCTCATGAGTCGCGGTCTAAAGCTACCTTAACATGGATGGATTTTGACAACTATACCTGGTGGATAGCAGATGAATAGGCCAACAAGCTGAGAAATCGGCAAGGCTTCAGACTTGAAACTTTTGGAGTGAGCCCCAGACGTAGGTGCATGATGCCCCCAGTTTCGTTTTTGTGCAGTAAGTCCCATAGCAAGGTCTGTTAGCGCCAGCCGACATGGCTTTCATGAGTCGCGGTCTAAAGGTACCTTAACATAGAAGGATTTTAACAAACTATAGCTTGGTGGATAGCGCAAGAATAGGCCAACAAGCTGACAAATCGGCAAGGCTTCAGACTTGAAACTTTTGGAGTGAGCTCCAGACGTAGGTGCATGATGCCCCCAGATTCGTTTTCGTGCAGTAAGTCCCTTAGCAAGGGCTGTCAGCGCAAGCCGACATGGCTTTCATGAGTCGCGGTCTAAAGGTACCTTAACATGGATGGATTTTGAGAAACTATACCTTGTTGGATAGCTGATGAGAAGGCCAACAAGCTGATCAATCAGCAATGCTTCGGACTTGAAACTTTTGGAGTGAGCCCCAGACGTAGGTGCATGATGCCCCCAGTTTCGATTTTGTGCAGTAGTAAGTCCTATAGCAAGGGCTGTCAGCCCCAGCCGACATGGCTTTCATGAGTCTCGATCTAAAGGTACCTTAACATGGATGGATTTTGACAAACTATACCTTGGTGGATAGCGCAAGAGTAGGCCAACAAGCTGACAAATCGGCAAGGCTTCAGACTTTAAACTTTGGAGTGAGCTCCAGACGTAGGTGCATGATGCCCCCAGTTTCGTTTTTGTGCAGTAAGTCACATAGCAAGGGCTGTCAGCGCAACCCGACATTGCTCTCATGAGTCGCGGTCTAAAGGTACCTTAACATGGTTTGATTTTGAGAAAATATACCTTGTTGGATAGCTGACGAAAAGGCCAACAAGCTGATAAATCGGCAAGGCTTCAGACGTGAAACTTTTGGAGTGAGCTCCAGACGTAGGTGCATGATGCCCCAGTTTCGTTTTTGTGCAGTAAGTCCCATAGCAAGGGCTGTCAGCGCCAGCCGACTAGCTCTCATGAGTCGCTGTCTAAAGGTACCTTAACAAAGATGGATTTTGACAAACTATACTTGGTGGATAGCGGATGAATAGGCCAACAAGCTGACAAATCGGCAAGGCTTCAGACTTGAAACATTTGGTGTGAGTCTCAGACGTAGGTGCACGATGCCCCCAGTTTCGTTTTTGTACAGTAAGTCCCATAGCAAGGGCTGTCTGCGCCAGCCGACATGGCTCTCATGAGTCGCGGTCTAAAGGTACCTCATAGATGGATTTTGACAAAACTATACCTCGGTGGATAGCGCAAGAATAGGCCAACAAGCTGACAAATCAACAAGGCTCCGACTTAAAACTTTTGGAGTGAGCCCCAGACGTAGGTGCATGATGCCCCCAGTTTCGTTTTTGTGCAGTAAGTCCCATAGCAAGGGCTGTCAGCGCCAGCCGACATGGCTCTCATGAGTCGCTGTCTAAAGGTACCTTAACAAAGATGGATTTTGACAAACTATACCTTGGTGGATAGTGCAAGAATAGGCCTACCAGCTGAACAATCGGCTAGGCTTCAGACTTGAAACATTTGGAGTGAGTCTTAGACGTAGGTGCATGATGCCCCCAGTTTCGTTTTTGTACAGTAAGTCCAATAGCAAGGGCTGTCAGCGCCAGCCGACATGGCTCTCATGAGTCGCGGTCTAAAGGTGCCTTAACATGGATGGATTTTGACAAACTATACCTTGGTGGATAGCGCAAGAATAGGCCAACAAGCTGACAAATCGGCAAGGCTTCCGATATGAAACTTTTGGAGTGAGCCCCATACGTAGGTGTATGATGCCCCCAATTTCGTTTTTGTGCAGTAAGTCCCATAGCAAGGGCTGTCAGCGCCAGCCGACATGGTTCTCATGAGTCGCGGTCTAAAGGTACCTTAACATAGATGGATGGATTTTGACAAACTAAACCTTGGGGATAGCACATGAATAGGCCAACAAGCTGACAAATCAGCAAGGCTTCAGAGTTGAAACTTTTGGAGTTAGCTCAAGACGTAGGTGCATGATGCCCCAGTTTCGTTTTTGTGCAGTAAGTCCCTTAGCAGGGCTGTCAGCGTAAAGCCGACATTGCTCTCATGAGTCGCGGTATAAAGGTACCTTTACATGGTGGATTTTGAGAAACTATACCTTGTTGGATAGCTGATGAGAAGGCCAACAAGCTGATAAATCGGCAAGGCTTCAGACGTGAAACTTTTGGAGTGAGCTCTATACGTAGGTGCATGATGCCCCAGTTTCGTTTTGTGCAGTAAGTCCCATAGCAAGGTCTGTTAGCGCCAGCCGACATGGCTTTCATGAGTCTCGGTCTAAAGGTACTTAACATGGATGGATTTTGACATGCTATACCTTGGTGGATAGCAGATGAATAGGCCAACAAGCTGACAAATCGGCAAGGCTTCAGACTTGAAACTTTTGGAGTGAGCCCCAGACGTAGGTGCATGATGCCCCCAGTTTCGTTTTTGTGCAGTAAGTCCCATAGCAAGGTCTGTTAGCGCCAGCCGACATGGCTTTCATGAGTCGCGGTCTAAAAATACCTTAATATGGATGGATTTTAACAAACTATACCTTGTTGGATAGCGCGAATAAGAATAGGCCAACAAGCTGACAAATCGGAAAGGCTTCAGACTTGAAACTTTTGGAGTGAGCTCCAGACGTAGGTGCATGATGCCCCCAGATCGTTTCGTGCAGTAAGTCCCTTAGCAAGGGCTGTCAGCGCAAGCCGACATGGCTTTCATGAGTCGCGGTCTAAAGGTACCTTAACATGGATGGATTTTGAGAAACTATGCCTGTTGGATAGCTGATGGAAGGCAAGGCCAACAAGCTGATCAATCGGCAATGCTTCGGACTTGAAACTTTTGGAGTGAGCCCCAGACGTAGGTGCATGATGCCCCCAGTTTCGTTTTGTGCAGTAAGTCCTATAGCAAGGGCTGTCAGCCCCAGCCGACATGGCTTCATGAGTCGCGGTCTAAAGGTACCTTAACATGGATGGATTTTGACAAAACTATACCTTGCTGGATAGCGCAAGAATAGGCCAACAAGCTGACAAATCGGCAAGGCTTCAGACTTTAAACTTTTGGAGTGAGCTCCAGACGTAGGTGCATGATGCCCCCAGTTTCGTTTTTGTGCAGTAAGTCCCTTAGCAAGGGCTGTCAGCGCAACCCGACATTGCTCTCATATGAGTCGCGGTATAAAGATACCTTAACATGGATGGATTTTGACAAACTATACCTTGTTGGATAGCTGATGAGAAGGCCAACAAGCTGACAAATCGGCAAGGTCTACAGACTTGAAACTTTTGGAGTGAGCCCCAGACGTAGGTGCATGATGCCCCAGTTTCGTTTTGTGTGCAGTAAGTCCATAGCAAGGGCTGTCATCACCAGCCGACATGGCTCCCATGAGTCTCGGTCTAAAGGTACCTTAACATAGATGGATTTTGACATGCTATACCTTGGTGGATAGCAGATGAATAGGCCAACAAACTGACAAATCGGCAAGGCTTCAGACTTGAAACTTTTGGAGTGAGCCCCAGACGTAGGTGCATGATGCCCCCAGGTTCGTTTTTGTGCAGTAAGTCCCATAGCAAGGTCTGTTAGCGCCAGCCGACATGGCTTTCATGAGTCGCGGTCTAAAGGTACCTTAACATGGATGGATTTTGACAAACTATACCTTGGTGGATAGCGCAAGAATAGGCCAACAAGCTGACAAATCGGAAAGGCTTCAGACTTGAAACTTTTGGAGTGAGCTCCAGACGTAGGTGCATGATGCCCCCAGTTTCGTTTTGTGCAGTAAGTCCCTTAGCAAGGGCTGTCAGCGCAAGCCGACATGGCTCTCATAAGTCGCGGTATAAAGGTACCTTAACATGGATGGATTTTGAGAAACTATACCTTGTGGATAGCTGATGAATAGGCCAACAAGCTGACAAATCGGCAAGGCTTCAGACATGAAACTTTGGAGTGAGCCCCAGACGTAGGTGCATGATGCCCCAGTTTCGTTTTTGTGCAGTAAGTCCCATAGCAAGGCTGCTGTCAGCGCCAGCCGACATGGCTTTCATGAGTCGCGGTCTAAAAGTACCTTAACATGGATGGATTTTGACAAACTATACCTTGGTGGATAGCAGATGAATAGGCCTACAACCTGACAAATCGTCAAGGCTTGAGACTTGAAACATTTGGAGTGAGCTCAAGACGTATGTGCATGATGCCCCAGTTTCGTTTTTGTGCAGTAAGTCCCTTAGCAAGGGCTGTCAGCGCAAGCCGACATTGCTCTTATGAGTCGCGGTCTAAAGGTACCTTAACATGGATGGATTTTGACATGCTATACCTTGGTGGATAGCAGATGAATAGGCCAACAAGCTGAAAAATCGGAAAGGCTTCAGACTTGAAACTTTTGGAGTGAGCTCAAGACGTAGGTGCATGATGCCCCCAGTTTCGTTTTTGTGCAGTAAGTCCCTTAGCAAGGGCTGTCAGCGCAAGCCGACATGGCTCTCATAAGTCGCGGTATAAAGGTACCTTAACATTGATGGATTTTGAGAAACTATACCTTGGTGGATAGCGCAAGAATAGGCCAACAAGCTGGCAAATTGGAAAGGCTTCAGACGTGAAACTTTTGTAGTGAGCCCCAGACGTAGGTGCATGATGCCCCCAGTTTCGTTTTGTACAGTAAGTCCCATAGCAAGGGCTGTCAGCGCCAGCCGACATAGCTCTCATGAGTCGCTGTCTAAAGGTACCTTAACAAAGATGGATTTTGACAAACTATACCTTGGTGGATAGCGGATGAATAGGCCAACAAGCTGACAAATCGTCAAGGCTTCAGACGTGAAACATTTTTGGAGTGAGCTCCAGACGTATGTGCATGATGCCCCCAGTTTCGTTTTTTGTGCAGTAAGTCCCTTAGCAAGGGCTGGCAGCGCAAGCGGACATTGCTCTCATGAGTCGCGGTCTAAAGGTACCTTAACTTGGATGGATTTTGAAAAACTATACCTTGGTGGATAGCGCATGAATAGGCCAACAAGCTGACAAATCGGCAAGGCTTCAGACTTGAAACGCTTGGAGTGAGCCTCAGATGTAGGTGCATGATGCCCCAGTTTCGTTTTTGTGCAGTAAGTCACATAGCAAGGTCTGTCAGCGCCAGCCGACATGGTTCTCATGAGTCGCGGTCTAAAGGTACCTTATCATAAATGGATTTTGACAAACTATAGCTTAGTGGATAGCGGATGAATAGGCCAACAAGATGACAAATCGGCAAGCTTCAGACTTGAAACTTTTGGAGTGAGCTCAGACGTAGGTGCATGATGCCCCCAGTTTCGTTTGTGTGCAGTATGTCCCATAGCAAGGGCTGTCATCGCCAGCCGACATGGCTCTAATGAGTCGCGGTATAAAGGTACCTTAACATGGATGGATTTTGAGAAACTATACCTTGTTGGATGGCTGATGAATAGGCCAACAAGCTGGCAAATCGGCAAGGCTTCAGACTTGAAACTTTTGGAGTGAGCCCCAGACGTAGGTGCATGATGCCCCCAGTTTCGTTTTTGTGCAGTAAGTCCCATAGCAAGGTCTGTTAGCGCCAGTCGAAATGGCTTTCATGAGTCGCGGTCTAAAGGTACCTAAACATGGATGGATTTTGACAAACTATACCTTGGTGGATAGCGGATGAATAGGCCAACAAGCTGACAAATCGTCAAGGCTTCAGACTTGAAACATTTGGAGTGAGCTCCAGACGTATGTGCATGATGCCCCCAGTTTCGTTTTTGTGCAGTAAGTCCCTTAGCAAGGGCTGTCAGCGCAAGCCGACATTGCTCTCATAAGTCGCGGTATAAAGGTACCTTAACATGGATAGATTTTGAGAAACTATACCTTGGTGGATAGCGCAAGAATAGGCCAACAAGCTGGCAAGTCGGAAAGGCTTCAGACTTGAAACTTTTGGAGTGAGCCCCAGACGTAGGTGCATGATGCCCCAATTCGTTTTTGTGCAGTAAGTCCCATAGCAAGGGCTGTCAGCGCCACCGACATGTTCTCATGAGTCGCTGTCTAAAGGTACCTTAACAAAGATGGATTTTGACAAACTATACCTTGGTGGATAGCGGATGAATAGGCCAACAAGCTGACAAATCGTCAAGGCTTCAGACTTGAAACATTTGGAGTGAGCTCCAGACGTAGGTGCATGATGCCCCAGTTTCGTTTTGTGCAGTAAGTCACATAGCAAGGGCTGTCAGCGCCAGCCGACACGGCTCTCATGAGTCGCGGTGTAAAGATACCTTAACAAAGATGGATTTTGACAAACTAGTGTTGGAAGCGGATGAATAGGCAAACAGGCTGACAATCGGCTAGGCTTCAGACTTGAAACTTTTGGAGTGAGCCCCAGACGTAGGTGCATGATGCCCCCAGTTTCGTTTTTGTGCAGTAAGTCCCATAGCAAGGTCTGTCAGCGCCAGCCGACATGGCTTTCATGAGTCGCGGTCTAAAGGTACCTTAACATGGATGGCTTTTGACAAAAATACCTTGGTGGATAGCGGATGAATAGGCCTACAAGCTGACAAATCGTCAAGGCTTCAGACTTGAAACATTTGGCGTGAGCTCCAGACGTATGTGCATGATGCCCCCAGTTTCGTTTTTGTGCAGTAAGTCCCTTAGCAAGGGCTGTCAGCGCAAGCCGACATGCTCTTATGAGTCGCGGTCTAAAGGTACCTTAACATGGATGGATTTTGACATGCTATACCTTGGTGGATAGCAGATGAATAGGCCAACAAGCTGACAAATCGGAAAGGCTTCAGACTTGAAACTTTGGAGTGAGCTCCAGACGTATGTGCATGATGCCCCCAGTTTCGTTTTGTGCAGTAAGTCCCTAGCAAGGGCTGTCATCGCCAGCCGACATGGCTCTCATGAGTCGCGGTATAAAGGTACCTTAACATGGATGGATTTTGAGAAACTATACCTTGTTGGATAGCTGATGAATAGGCCAACAAGCTGACAAATCGGCAAGGCTTCAGACGTGAAACTTTTGGATTGAGCCCCAGACGTAGGTGCATGATGCCCCCAGTTTCGTTTGCGTGCAGTATGTCCCATAGCAAGGGCTGTCATCGCCACCGACATGGCTCTCATGAGTCGCGGTATAAAGGTACCTTAACATAGATGGATTTTGAGAAACTATACCTGTTGGATAGCTGATGAATAGGCCAACAAGCTGACAAATCGGCAAGGCTTCAGACGTAAAACTTTTGGAGTGAGCCCAGACGTAGGTGCATGATGCCCCCAGTTTCGTTTTTGTGCAGTAAGTCCCATAGCAAGGTCTGTCAGCGCCAGCCGACACGGCTCTCGTGAGTCGCGGTGTAAAGATACCTTAACAAAGATGGATTTTGACAAACTATACCTTGGTGGATAGCGGATGAATAGGCAAACAGGCTGACAAATCGGCTAGGCTTCAGACTTGAAACTTTTGGAGTGAGCCCCAGACGTAGGTGCATGATGCCCCCAGTTTCGTTTGTGTGCAGTAAGTCACATAGCAAGGTCTGTCAGCGCCAGCCGACATGGCTCTCATGAGTCGCGGTCTAAAGGTACCTTAACATGGATGGATTTTGACAAACTATACCTGGTGGATAGCGGATGAATAGGCCAACAAGCTGACAAATCGTCAAGGCTTCAGACTTGAAACATTTGGAGTGAGCTCCAGACGTATGTGCATGATGCCCCCAGTTTCGTTTTTGTGCAATAAGTCCCTTAGCAAGGGCTGTCAGCGCAAGCCGACATTGCTCTTATGAGTCGCGGTCTAAAGGTACCTTAACATGGATGGATTTTGACATGCTATACCTTGGTGGATAGCAGATGAATAGGCCAACAAGCTGACAAATCGGCAAGGCTTCAGACTTGAAACGCTTGGAGTGAGCCTCAGATGTAGGTGCATGATGCCCCAGTTTCGTTTTGTGCAGTAAGTCACATAGCAAGGGCTGTCAGCGCTAGCAGACACGGCTCTCATGAGTCGCGGTGTAAAGGTACATTAACAAAGATAGATTTTGACAAACTATACCTTGGTGGATAGCGGATGAATAGGCAAACAGCTGACAAATCGGCAAGGCTTCAGACTTGAAACTTTTGGAGTGAGCCCAGCCGTAGGTGCATGATGCCCCCAGTTTCGTTTTTGTGCAGTAAGTCCCATAGCAAGGTCTGTCAGCGCCAGCCGACATGGCTCTCATGAGTCGCGGTCTAAAGGTACCTTAACAAAAATGGATTTTGACAAACTATAGCTTAGTGGATAGCGGATGAATAGGCCAACAAGATGACAAATCGGCAAGGCTTCAGACTTGAAACTTTTGGAGTGAGCTCCAGACGTAGGTGCATGATGCCCCCAGTTTCGTTTGTGTGCAGTATGTCCCATAGCAAGGGCTGTCATCGCCAACCGACATGGCTCTCATGAGTCGCGGTCTAAAGGTACCTTAACATGGATGGATTTTGACAAAACATAACTTGTTGGATAGCAGATGAATAGGCCAACAAGCTGACAAATCGGCAAGGCTTCAGACTTGAAACTTTTGGAGTGAGCCCCAGACGTAGGTGCATGATGCCCCCAGTTTCGTTTTTGTGCAGTAAGTCCCATAGCAAGGTCTGTTAGCGCCAGCCGACATGGCTTTCATGAGTCGCGGTCTAAAGGTACCTTAACATGGATGGATTTTGACAAACTATACCTTGGTGGATAGCGGATGAATGGGCAACAAGCTGACAAATCGTTCAAGGCTTCAGACTTGAAACATTTGGAGTGAGCTCCAGACGTAGGTGCATGATGCCCCCAGTTTCGTTTTTGTGCAGTAAGTCCCATAGCAAGGGCTGTCAGCGCAAGCCGACATTGCTCTTATGAGTCGCGGTCTAAAGGTACCTTAACATGGATGGATTTTGACAAACTATACCTTGGTGGATAGCGGATGAATAGGCAAAAAGGCTGACAAATCGGCTAGGCTTCAGACTTGAAACTTTTGGAGTGAGCCCCAGCCGTAGGTGCATGATGCCCCCAGTTTCGTTTTTGTGCAGTAAGTCCCATAGCAAGGTCTGTCAGCGCCAGCCGACATGGCTCTCATGAGTCGCGGTCTAAAGGTACCTTAAAAAATGGATTTTGACAAACTATAGCTTAGTGGATAGCGGATGAATAGGCCAACAAGATGACAAATCGGCAAGGCTTCAGACTTGAAACTTTTGGAGTGAGCTCCAGACGTAGGTGCATGATGCCCCCAGTTTCGTTTGTTTGCAGTATGTCCCATAGCAAGGGCTGTCATCGCCAGCCGACATGGCTCTCATGAGTCGCGGTCAAAAGGTACCTTAACATAAATGGATTTTGACAAACTATAACTTGTTGGATAGCAGATGAATAGGCCAACAAGCTGACAAATCGGCAAGGCTTCAGACTTGAAACTTTTGGAGTGAGCCCCAGACGTAGGTGCATGATGCCCCCAGTTTCGTTTTTGTGCAGTAAGTCCCATAGCAAGGTCTGTTAGCGCCAGCTGGCATGGCTTTCATAAGTCTCGGTCTAAAGGTACCTTAACATGGATGGATTTTGACAAACTATACCTTGGTGGATAGCGCATGAATAGGCCAACAAGCTGACAAATCGGCAAGGCTTCAGACCTGAAACGCTTGGAGTGAGCCTCAGACGTAGGTGCATGATGCCCCAGTTTCGTTTTTGTGCAGTAAGTCACATAGCAAGGGCTGTCAGCGCCAGCCGACAGGCTCTCATGAGTCGCGGTGTAAAGATAACTTAACAAAGATTGGATTTTGACAAACTATATCTTGGTGGATAGCGGATGAATAGGCAAACAGGCTGACAAATCGGCTAGGCTTCAGACTTAAAACTTTTGGAGTGAGCCCAGACGTAGGTGCATGATGCCCCCAGTTTCGTTTTTGTGCAGTAAGTCCCATAGCAAGGTCTGTCAGCGCCAGCCGACATGGCTTTCATGAGTCGCGGTCTAAAGGTACCTTAACATGGATGGATTTTGACAAACTATAGCTTGTTGGATAGCGGATGAATAGGCCTACAAGCTGACAAATTTGCAAGGCTTCAGACTTTTAACTTTTGGAGTGAGCCCCAGACGTAGGTGCATGATGCTCCCAGTTTCGTTTTGTGCAGTAAGTCCCATAGCAAGGGCTGTCAGCGCCAGCCGACATGGCTCTCATGAGTCGCGGTCTAAAGGTACCTTATCATAGATGGATTTTGACAAACTATAGCTTGTTGGATAGCGGATGAATAGGCCTACAAGCTGACAAATTTGCAAGGCTTCAGACTTGAAACTTTTGGAGTGAGCCCCAGACGTAGGTGCATGATGCTCCCAGTTTCGTTTTTGTGCAGTAAGTCCCATAGCAAGGGCTGTCAGCGCCAGCCGACATGGCTGTCTCATGAGTCGCGGTCTAAAGGTACCTTAACATGAATGGATTTTGACAAACTATACCTTGGTGGATAGCGGATGAATAGGCCTACAAGCTGACAAATATGCAAGGCTTCAGACTTGAAACTTTGGAGTGAGCCCCAGACGTAGGTGCATGATGCCCGCAGTTTCGTTTTTGTGCAGTAAGTCCCATAGCAAGGGCTGTCAGCGCCAGCCGACATGGCTGTCATGAGTCGCGGTCTAAAGGTACCTTAACATGGATGGATTTTGACAAACTATACCTTGGTGAATAGCGGATGAATAGGCATACAAGCTGACAAATTTGCAAGGCTTCGACTTGAAACTTTTGGAGTGAGCCCCAGACGTAGGTGCATGATGCCCCAGTTTCGTTTTTGTGCAGTAAGTCCCATAGCAAGGGCTGTCAGCTCCAGCCGACATGGCTCTCATGAGTCGCGGTCTAAAGGTACCTTATCATGGATGGATTTTGACAAACTATAGCTTGTTGGATAGCGGATGAATAGGCCTACAAGCTGACAAATTTGCAAGGCTTCAGATTTGAAACTTTTGGAGTGAGCTCCAGACGTAGGTGCATGATGCTCCCAGTTTCGTTTTTGTGCAGTAAGTCCCATAGCAAGGGCTGTCAGCGCCAGCCGACATGGCTGTCATGAGTCGCGGTCTAAAGGTACCTTAACATGAATGGATTTTGACAAACTATACCTTGGTGGATAGCGGATGAATAGGCCTACAAGCTGACAAATATGCAAGGCTTCAGACTTGAAACTTTTGGAGTGAGCCCAGACGTAGGTGCATGATGCCCGCAGTTTCGTTTTTGTGCAGTAAGTCCCATAGCAAGGGCTGTCAGCGCCAGCCGACATGGCTGTCATGAGTCGCGGTCTAAAGGTACCTTAACATAGATGGATTTTGACAAACTATACCTTGGTGAATAGCGGATGAATAGGCCTACAAGCTGACAAATTTGCAAGGCTTCGACTTGAAACTTTTGGAGTTAGCCCCAGACGTAGGTGCATGATGCCCCCAGTTTCGTTTTTGTGCAGTAAGTCCCATAGCAAGGGCTGTCAGCGCCAGCCGACATGGATCTCATGAGTCGCGGTCTAAAGGTACCTTATCATGGATGGATTTTGACAAACTATAGCTTGTGGATAGCGGATGAATAGGCCTACAAGCTGACAAATTTGCAAGGCTTCAGATTTGAAACTTTTGGAGTGAGCCCCAGACGTAGTGCATGATGCTCCCAGTTTCGTTTTTGTGCAGTAAGTCCCATAGCAAGGGCTGTCAGCGCCAGCCGACATGGCTGTCATGAGTCGCGGTCTAAAGGTACCTTAACATGAATGGATTTTGACAAACTATACCTTGGTGGATAGCGGATGAATAGGCCTACAAGCTGACAAATATGCAAGGCTTCAGACTTGAAACTTTTGGAGTGAGCCCCAGACGTAGGTGCATGATGCCCGCAGTTCGTTTTTGTGCAGTAAGTCCCATAGCAAGGGCTGTCCGTGCCAGCCGACTGGCTCTCATGAGTCGCGGTCTAAAGGTACCTTAACATGGGTGGATTTTGACAAACTATACCTTGGTGGATAGCGGATGAATAGGCCTACGAGCTGACAATTTGCAAGGCTTTAGACTTGAAACTTTTGGAGTGAGCTCCAGACGTAGGTGCATGATGCCCCCAGTTTCGGTTTTGTGCAGTAAGTCCGATAGCAAGGGCTGTCAGCGCCAGCCCTACATGGCTGTCATGAGTCGCGGTCTAAAGGTACCTTAACATGGATGGATTTTGACAAACTATACCTTGATGGATAGCGGATGAATAGGCCTACAAGCTGACAAATTGCAAAGCTTCAGATTTGAAACTTTTGGAGTGAGCTTCAGACGTAGGTGCATGATGCTCCCAGTTTCGTTTTTGTGCAGTAAGTCCCATAGCAAGGGCTGTCAGCGCCAGCTGACATGGCTGTCATGAATCGCGGTCTAAAGGTACCTTAACATGGATGGATTTTGACAAACTATACCTTGGTGGATAGCGGATGAATAGGCCTACAAGCTGACAAATTTGCAAGGCTTCGAATTGAAACTTTTGGAGTGAGCCCCAGACGTAGGTGCATGATGCCCCCAGTTTCGTTTTTGTGCAGTAAGTCCCATAGCAAGGGCTGTCAGCGCCAGCCGACATGGATCTCATGAGTCGCGGTCTAAAGGTACTTATCATGGATGGATTTTGACAAACTATACCTTGGTGGATAGCGGAGGAATAGGCCTACAAGCTGACAAATTGCAAGGCTTCAGACTTGAAACTTTTGGAGTGAGCCCCAGACGTAGGTGCATGATGCCCCCAGTTTCGTTTTGTGCAGTAAGTCCCATAGCAAGGGCTGTCAGCGCCAGCCGACATGGCTCTCATGTGTCGCGGTCTAAAGGTACCTTAACATTAATGGATTTGACAAACTATACCTTGGTGGATAGCGGATGAATAGGCTACAAGCTGACAAATTTCAAGGCTTCAACTTGAAACTTTTGGAGTGAGCCCAGATGTAGGTGCATGATGCCCCCAGTTTGTTTTGTGCAGTAAGTCCATAGCAAGGGCTTTCAGCGCCAGCCGACATGGCTCTCATGAGTCGCGGTCTAAAGGTACCTTAACATGGATGGATTTTGACAACTACAGCTTGTTGGATAGCGGATGAATAGGCCTACAAGCTGACAAATTTGCAAGGCTTCAGATTTGAAACTTTGGAGTGAGTCCCAGACGTAGGTGCATGATGCCCCCTGTTTCGTTTTTGTGCAGTAAGTCCCATAGCAAGGGCTGTCAGCGCCAGCCGACATGGCTGTCATGAGTCGCGGTCTAAAGGTACCTTAACATGGATGGATTTTGACAAACTATACTTGGTGGATAGCAGATGAATAGGCCTACAAGCTGACAAATATGCAAGGCTTCAGACTTGAAACTTTTGGAGTGAGCCCCAGACGTAGGTGCATGATGCCCCCAGTTTCGTTTTTGTGCAGTAAGTCCCATAGCAAGGGCTGTCAGCGCCAGCCGACATGGATCTAATGTGTCGCGGTCTAAAGGTACCTTATCATGGATGGATTTTGACAAACTATAGCTTGTTGGATAGCGGATGAATAGGCCTACAAGCTGACAAATTTGCAAAGCTTCAGATTTGAAACTTTTGGAGTGAGCCTCAGACGTAGGTGCATGATGCCCCCAGTTTCGTTTTTTGTGCAGTAAGTCCCATAGCAAGGGCTGTCAGCGCCAGC
>NW_024037054.1:17779197-17891463 GCF_015706575.1 Patiria miniata
AGAGCAAAGGACCAGGCATGCTCTACCAGTGGAGTGCATCATATGCAAGAAGAGCAAATGGATCCAGCCGCCATATGGACCGCGGAAAAAAGAGCCACTCACAAAGTGCGAATATGAAAAAGGTACAGTCATAATTACATGTACATGTATATAAAGTGTGACACCACCATAATGTCATATAAATGGAAAGACATTTCCACATAATTGTTGAAACCACTTTGAACCAGATTTTGTTTTCACTATATTTTTTAGCAGTGGACAACTTCTCAAGACTGCTGAACTACTCAATGATGAATCCATCCTTCTTGATATTTAAGGTCACGACATGGTGGCAATCGAAGTCCGGTATCACAGATCATGCCACAAGAATTACATCAAGGTAAGACATTGAAGCTATCACCAATGTTGTGTTACTCCCCCCCCCCCCCCCAAAAAAAAAAAAAATCAATGCAGAACCTTCTTTATCATAAAAAGTGGCTAGACGTTTGGATTATTTTCTGTTGATTTAGAGCATGGCAGCTAGTCAATGTGCAAGGTGATAATATTTTTCCTATTCTATGGAATATTATTAAGTGTGTGACTAAAGTCAGATCACAGTAATAGTGCCCTTAATTGTAGGATATAGTGCCTTTAATTGTAGAAAATACTAGGATACTTAAAAAAATAATAAATAAATGGGCATGCCATCACATTATATTCATGTAAATTGGATAACTTAATACATGTATGCATGCAACTATCCTCCGAAACATTTCTTGTAAATGCAAGAAGGGACATTGCAAGTCACGAATTTGTTCTTGTGTGGCAGGCGACTTGCCGTGTACAGACTTGTGTCGTTGCAGTGATTGTGAGAACACCACTACTGAAGACATCGAATGCCTGTCCAGCGATGACGAAGAAAGTGACATTGAAGACGATGAATAGACACAGGGACTTATCGTAGTACGGAAAAGTTTACATACCAGTATTCATCATCAGCCATATTTATGTGTTTGCTCATTCTACATGTACTTGTAAATATGCATAGCTTTTTTTTGGCATGGTGTAGACAGCAGAAACGTGATTTGCCATCATGTCTTTCAGGAAGAAATATTTCTTTGGTTTGTTTTTTACAGCAAATTCCAGTTTCCAACAGTATATTTTTAGGCTTATGACAATTCCTCATCTACAAATAGTTCTTCCAGCTCTACCTTCTGTCGACCCAAGTTGATGCTTGAGACGAGCGCAACAGCTCCACACTTAAGTGAAAAACTCAATATATGTAATGCCTTGACAATCCATTATTGCATAATTGCATACTTTATTACAATAATTATGACATATATGTATTTGGAATTATGGAAGTTCCAGGTCTAGACAGTTAATTTTTGTGTTAATGGCAAATTCAGGGATACCTTGAAGAATTTTTTTTAAGAAGAACATATTAAGTATGGCCAAAGATTTATTTGTTGCTTATTTATTAATTAATTACCACAAAATAAAACCTTTCCAATTAGGTCATTGTTGGAACCAAATACTCTATTTTAGGTAAATGACATAATTTGGTAATCTGCAAATAAGTCTTTGAACTTCATATGTTATGGAAAACTCGGTGATATCTTGAAACAAAAAAAAAATTGGGTGGTACAAAGTGTTGACTGTGGTCAACTTAGCGTTACTTGTTGATAGTTTGAGAATTAATTACCATTTATTGCTTGCATCAAGGACTTTATTTTAGGTAAATGAAATAAGTCAGTCTTCTCCAAATAGTTTTTCCTTCCATAAACATTTAAGATTAAAACTTAGTGCTGTTATAATCCAATTTGTTGCAAAATTGCACAATTAATTACCATAATTATGTAATTATGTAAATTTGGAGACAGCTCATTTTGGATTAATGACATAAATGTACATGTAATTCAATACTTTCAGCCTCACATGCAAAATTTCAGTGATACCTTGAACAAACTATTTATTGGCATAAAAAACACTGAATATGGCCAAAGCGTTATTTTGTGCATAATTTCATATTTAATGATCACAACAATAAAACCATTAATATGATATTTTTTCTTGGCATCAATATAACAACTGTTTTAGGTTAGTTATATAATGCAGTCGTATACAATTACAGAAAAGGTCAGTCATGCCTTATATGGAAAAGTCAGTTACATGTATGCCTTCTGTGCCAATTGCAATAAAACATATATGAGCATATGAACATTGTTTTTGCAAAGTACATGTAATTAAAGGGAATATACAACATTTGCAAACATCGAAAAATAAAACTACCAAGTTTTTGCGAAATACCTTAATAGGATGTTGGTAAATGACAGTCTAAAGCATCCTGTAAAATTATGGCACCTGGTATACTGTCATTTTCAAGAAAAGTGGTATTTTTGTATCAATTTCCAACGCTGATCGGCCGATCAGCGTTGGAAACAACTGGCTTTTTTTTTCAAATACTAGCCCCAATTGACCATCGCACTTGTTTACAATCGATTACAAACCTATTAACGGGTACGAGCCAGCTAGACTGGTTCCCTAACCTTACAATTCCCCAATGTATGTAAACTGCTCTGTTTCTTCTTATATGGAGTCAGGGAACCAGACTACAGGAAAATGATCGTTTTTCTTGGTTTTTATAGCATTTTCGAACCCAAAACCTCCAAAAAGTCAGTGTAACTATATTTGCTTTATATTTCCAACCCCCCAATTCCAACCATTTCTGAAAATTACAGCAAAAGCAAATGATGTATATTCCCTTTAAGAAACCACCTTGTATATGAACCTACAAGTCTATAGAGTTAATAATCATTAATTATTCTAAGTGGGTGACGATCTGCATTTGAATCGGAGTAGCCGTTTCTGAGAACTTTAAGGGGATGGATACCGCCATCGGTCGCTAGGGACCCCTAATAGATTTTTGGGGGGGATCAAACTTTGGACGGGGATTGTGACTAAACGTGCCACTTAACAGCTCGGCAACAGGAAGAATTGAATTCAGTACCCTCGAATTGACAAAGAACAAGCATTTTTTTCTTGCCACCAAAATTTTTTAACGGACTTCATTTTCTAGGCGAGATAGGATTTCTGGCCCACGGTCTATATTGTCTAACGTATAAAGTCCCAACAAAAGAAAGTTACATTCCCTTTGTTTGATTTTCCCACCGCCAATCAGGGATTCAGTCGCATCGATATGACATGCAACGACGCTGAGGATGTGTGTCAACACTGTGTCATAATGCCCCTCTTTGGACACGAGTTCTTAATGGGTATGTATCCACACTTGATGGGTAAATTAAGCCTTGGGCAACATAAATCAGTCCGTGTACAGGGTGAGTAAAAAAAAAAAAACCAAATGGCAGGACCAATTTTTGAATGAAGTTTTTCCTGTAGCACTTTCAAAATCTAGGATATAAAAATCCAATCAATAAGCTTTCGTTTAATACAAGAATCATTCAAATCATTCATGTACTTTTCAAGTTACAGAATTTCGAACACAAACACCGCTTTTAAGTTCTGTCCACGGATCATAAAACAGGTGAGTGTTCTTTCATCAAACTTAAAAGAATTCTCATAGGGATCGAATTGTTTTCGTTTTGCTGAAAGAACACTTAATTTTTTGTGAGCTGTGGACAGAACTTTAAAACGGTGTTTGTGTTCAGTGATTTGAATTACTGTTGTTCTAAAAGAAAGCTTAAGCATTCTAGTTGCGATTAGAATCAAAACTATAGACATTTGGTGTGGTTATTGGAAACGACCAAAATGCCCGAAGAGCAAATGAGCCTATATGCCTATATAGAACTGGCAAAAATGTTTTTGTATAAAAACAGAAACAATTTCCAATGATGCCTGGAACACCATTGAGTGGAACCAATGGTTTAATCCATGAATGGTGTCTACCATTCAGTGAATCCAATGGTGTTATCAGCGGTACAAAATGGTAAACTCTATGGTATTCCAATGGTAGCATTCCAAAACACCATCGCAATGGTAACCAATGGTATTAATCAATAGTTATTGCCGTTTGTAAACCATTGTCTCAATCAGTTGTAAATTGAATGGTAATTCTCAGTGATAAAACCATTGATTTTATTTTTGTAAGAAAAGGATTCAGACAAATCACAGCACGCAAACAATTCTATCACGAATGACGTTCCCGTCATAGCGAAAGCATAAAACTTCCGTGACTCAATTGTGGTATGCAACAGTGCACAATATTGAACTGTTGAAGGTCTCATGCGTGATCACGTGCCTGGATTCGTGTATTAAAGCAACATTCTCTTCTTTGATTTACATGAAAGATATAGACGTTAACCCACCGAGCGTATAAGAAGCCCTAATGCAATATTTCTTTTAAATTAAGCCCGTGTTCTGCGATTGTTATTTGCAGTTACCGAATACACGAAGGATCCTTACAAACTCCAGGTCAGTATCCGAGAAGGAAGACAATCCAGAGACTGGACCTTTTTTCAAGGTACGTGCGCATCGGTCCCTTTGCACTGGCTATATTGGGAAAAGGCTGTGTTAGCAGGTTCGCAGCTACTTGGATGACCCATTGCTTTGCAAACACAACAGCCTCGTTTTGATTTCAACTTGGCGATCACCTTATATTTTATTTTTCAACAAAATTATATCAAATGAGAGCTGGAAAGACGATTAGCCCTTGACCCGTCGCCCTGTGTTAGGGCGGCCGCGGAGGAATGAGAAAAGCGGGAAAAGGCAGAAAAGATCAAGTTAGACCCAGTGGCGGTTCTAGGGGGGGGGGGGGGGGCCTAGGGGGGCTTTACCCCCAAAAAAATTTGTCAAGCCCCCCCCAAAAAAAAAAAATCCATAAAAAAAACAATTGCACCAGCAAAATGTACTCCCCCTAAATAAATAGTCGTGAGAATGGTGCATTTGTACAGTATTAGTTAATGTAGCGCTCTCAACTGAAAATATGGCACGAGCGGGAGAGGGAGTACCCTGTTCATACGCACTAAAGGACTGTTGCAGGCGGATTCTTAGCTATTTGGAATTGGAGACGCAGTGTCAGATCATGAGGCCTTCGCTGATGACAAAGGCAAGCTCCGATATAAGGTTAACCAGTTCGTTTTTCATGGCGAAACCAACTCCATGAATCTTTAGTTGGTCCTCCAGTTTGCATTTCCAAAAGAAGGTGTATGTCACCCCTTTTCCTTCAGTTGGCATTCGGCTCATTCTTCGTTAAAGTGTTCAAGTTGGAACTAGGACTTTACAAAATATCAACTACAATGAATATATAAAATCTGCTCAAAATCGTAAAGTTTAATAGCTCCAGGACATGGAACAAAACAGTACTGATTTTTAACTAAACCATATTTTTTGAAATAAATACTTGAAATTTAACCTTCTAAAACGTGTTTTAACAGATACGTTACCACTATTTTATTTATAGAAAAGTTGTCTTTGAAACAAAAACTGGGGAGGCTTAAGTCAATATGAATTTCAGAGCTACACATTGTGAAAGACAGACTAAAAATAGAGGGATTTGAGTGACAGTATTTGACAGGTACATTGGAAACATCGTGTTTTTTTCTAGATTGTGAAAACAAGACACATAAATTGTCTGTCTCGATTTGCTATGCACATAATTTCAGTTGCTACATCTATCACTTTGCATGTTGCAATTTCGCATTTATTTGCCATTAACTAATAATTAGTCATTATCATTTCGATGAACAGGTAATTATACGAATATTTCCCATGAGATTGAGATAGTGAGATCCACAATGCCAGGCTGCTTTGGTAACATCTGGCAAATCAGATTTATAATTAAAACACCATATACGGGATGACGCAGTAAGCAGCACTTACACAAAACTTTATAGCAGCTGCTGTAATCAATCATATTATAATGATGTTATTGAAAACGCCACGCGCTCCATACACCAAAGTTGTTGTCAAAATATAAAAATCTGTACACCCTGTAAACGAACAGTCAGAACCCGACAATTAAAAAAAACACAAGAAAAGTCGAGTTTGCATTGTTTAACACAGCAGAAATGATCCCAATTTCGTCGCTCTACGTTATAATGTGCATTTGATGAACACATGGAATAAAACAAAGGCGATTTTTAACAAATGTTTTTATTTTGGGGGAAAATAACTACTTGAAGTTAAGTCTTCTAAACGTGGTGTAACGATCTACCAGATACGTTACCACAAGTCCACTTCAATAAATTCATGTCTTTAAATAAGATTATGTAGATATTTTAAGTAGATGTGAATTTCATTGGTACACATTGTGACAGACAGACTGAAATAAAAGGTTTCGTTGATTCTGTTTGTCAACAAAAAAACATCATTAATCGTTAAAAAAAAAGAACTACTGAAGTATATAATTCAAGGACCATAATGCAGGGCGGATCCAGGAATTTTTGCAGGGGGGTCGGCCTTTCAGATATTTTTTTTGTATACCAATGTTGCGGTTTTTTTGGGGGGGTCAGAGCATAACGGGGGGGGGGGGGTCGAGACCGTGGGTTTGGATCCGCGCCTGCGTTTAGAATATCATCTTGTTCTATTATTACGGTTATAATTTTTTTTTTTTCATTTTCGGGGGGTCAGAGCAGGGGATATAAATTATACGGAATAATCATGTGAAGTTTTGTTCGCGTGATATGTTTTGCGCATGCATATCACGGTTAATGACTTTACTAAAATGCAACTAGTGCATCCCCTGGCAAACAATCCTGATCAACTATGACCAAATGATTTAAAATTGAATTCAGGCACACATGATGGAGGTCAGAGTTTCCTTTTCCCAAGTGTGTTGAGCTGCCCCACCTCCCACCCCTAAGTTTACCCCAACCAACCCACCTACACTACCACCCGAACCCTCGAAACCATCATTTAAGTGTCCCTGTTGCTTAGAGATAATGTCTGAACAATACATTTAATTGTATCATCTTAGCTACGCTCGCAAATTAAAGATTGATATTTGAACAGATACGTTACCGAGCTCATCAGATACGTTACCAGGCTGATCAGATACGTTACCAGGCTGATCAGATACGTTACCATAATAAACTAAGATATTCTATGTAAACCAACAACGATGGTTTCATGTTATCAAGTTTTGTGCAATTACAACCCCTCACTTCCTAAAATCTTTATCTACAGATTCTACAAGTTACATATTTTACCATTAAAAAAACATTGTATGATGCTACTCTAAACTTTAAGAATATTCGACAGAAATTCAGCACAACATTACAATCCTTCTCGGCAAGCATGCGCTCTATGAATCACAATTAAATGTGTTAAGAAACTTTAAAACGTGTAGACAGCGTGGGAATCGATGACGTAGCTCATGTTTGTTGACGTCAGCATAACATTTGCATGATGAATTCATAATCAGTAACGTATCTGGTGTAACGTATCTGGTGTAACGTATCTGGCCCGCTCATGTTGAAATAGGCTTCCCTTGACAAACTGTGTGACCTTAACTACTTCTTCCGCCACTTGATCAGTCATCACCCAACACACTGTTGACTGGTATGGTGTTTGAGGTCAGCTTCCTTCACGTGTCTCGAAAGGAAAGGCAAAAATAGGTAACGTATCTGGCGCTACACATACGTAACACATGGATTTTTTTCGTTGACAGTTCTAAAAAAATTCAAATTCAAAATGTATTAGATTCATGCCATTTGTACAATATAATACCCAGTTTGGTCTAGTCTGTAAGCAACTTCAACGTGCATATTCCTGAAATTTTAAGTCTGTTTATCGTTTCGAAAAAAATAGTAACGTATCTGGTTATGAAATTGGCGACATGCGCTCTGAAGGCGCTCAAGTAAAATTAATGAGCCAATCTTTTTCGATTTGTCATTGTATATTTAGGGCATACTATGGACTAATAATATAAAAGGGTAATCATTGATATGCACACATGGAAGACGAATGGGAGACTTTTTAAAAAAGGCACCTTGGATGGCGACATGAAAAAACCGCAACAAATACCACTTTACCGTCACAATTTCTAAGATGTTCTTGATTTTTGTTACCTTCTTACTACATGGGTTTATGAAACAAAACTTAGTCTCGAAGAAAATTAATATAAATCATTATCGAATTAGCCCCCTCCCTGTCTAGGATGAGCAGAGTGGATCCTAAACAGGGCTACTCAGTAGCGGAGCAATTGAGCTGTCGCATCCCTCTCCTGTTCCTGTCCAAAACGATGGCAGGACTGAATCACAACCATTGCTGCACTACAGGAACACTGTAGCAATGCACAACCAAAGCTGCATTACAGGAACACTGTAGCCAATGCTGCACTGCCTGAACGATAGTATCGCATTGCATAGCTCAGTGCCACTGTGGAGATATGGTTCGCGCGCACGTAGCACTACGAAACCATGGGCCCAGCCCAAATCAACCACAATGCACCCGCGCGTGAACGGCTAAACAGTCCAACAATTCACCCGCGCGTAGCAAATAGCGCAATTCACCATATAGCAATACACACCACAGCGAGAGCACCCTCAACTCACGTTCGTACAGCTCACTGCCACTTGCCAGAACCTCCGCGCGTACACGTGTACGTACAATAACATGTACATGTGCATAAACACTACACTTTCCGTCACACTATTGGTCTGGGTCCTCCCCTCGACCTTAACGCCTAGGGCGGCCCTGCCAGTAGCACCAAGACTACCGACGGCACTGCTCTTTGGTCGGGACCGTATCTTAAGTCCGACGCCTCATAGGTCCGACGGTTCGGACTTATGAGGCGTCGGACTTATGAGGCATAAATTCCGCCTCATAGGTCCGACGCCTCATATTAAGTCCAACGCCTCATAAGTTCGACAATGGACAAACGCTGTTTTGGACTTATGAGGCGTCGGAGCTATGAGGCGTCGGACTTATGAGGCGTCGGACTTATGAGGCATCAATTCCCCCTCATAGGTCCGACGCCTCATATTAAGTGCGACGCAAAGTCCGACAATGGACAAACGCTGTTTCGGACTTATGAGGCGTCGGACCTATGAGGCATCGGACTTATGAGCGGACCCCTTTGGATCCACGGGACACACAAACCCTTCCACAACGACAAAGTTGCAATCCTCAGAAGAATTGCAATCCGGTTCGTTAGTAAAAACGTCATTCACGCGCGCACACCACTGATTACTAGCGCCCATTGGCTGCAAACGCTCGAGCTGCGTTAACTTCCGGTTCCAATCGTGCAGAAAGTGCTGGAGGTGACGTCACACTAACGAACCGGATATGGACTACTCAGAAGATGAAACCGGAATCACTCTAGGAAAAATCGCGACCACGCATTATTGACATACTATTATCATTAATTCGTTGGCTAATTGTTAACTAACTTCTTTCTTTTCTACGTTATCTCCAGACGACCTAGCTGGAAAGTATCGGTGGTGCGAATCCACCTACGGCGAAGCCAATTGGGACTACGACGCCTCATGGAGATACACCATTTGCTACGAAAACATCTTTGATGATATCTCCGTACCCGAAGATTGCGCTAAGCCTCTGGCCGTCGTAACGCATGAAAGTCACTATTACGATGACGAAGTGCGCGGCCAGCAGATGCTGTTTTGCCTGCCCTAGTTTGCATGGTTGTAATCAATGATTAAGTCATCACAAGTCATAGCAAGCAATTGTGCGGTAGACAAAACATACTGGAGTCGCATTTATTAATTCAACTTGAAACCATAACCGACTTCCGTGGGACCCTTTTTTGTTTGTTGGTTTCCCGGCCCACACCAATTCTACCATTGCCGATTGTCTGTTCACCTAACCCGAAGGCCACAACATAGGCGACACATATTATAATATAAGCCTTGGCAAGGGCGGATCCAGGGGGCCCCAAACAAAACAATTTTTTTAAAGTGGCGTCAAATCAAAGGCAGGCACTGCGTACACCACCATCTATTCCTCCCAAAGATTTAGTTAAAGTGATCAGAAATAGCTTCAGATTGCACCACAGAGCATCTATAATCCAATTTTTTTCAGGGCCCTTAATAAGCGGTCCCCGAACCCCACGCCGTCATTTTTGGGAGACACTTTTGGAAGACCAAAATTTGTTTGCCCCCCCCCCAAAAAAAAATTGTGTTCTGGATCCGCCCTTGAGCGTTGGTTGCTAAGATCAGCAAAAATCAGCCCCGTTCCCTATAAGGCCAAAAAAAGTCTCCGGTTTCTTGTATAGAGCTTGCCCAAAAAGTGGTGCGGCGACGCGGCTTTTTTTTACCTGATTTTTTTTTGCTTCAAATGTCGGTTGATGACTGCAAAATGGTGCCCGACTAAACTTTAATAGTGCAAATATATGGTAGTCCACAGAGGCCACATAAAGCTTATTCTCTATCATAACTCCATCTAAAAACACCTTAAAATTGTGCTGCAGCAGGATTTCAGTCAAACCAGTGAGTTTGGCGGTTTTGAGACATCATCTTTTATTGAAAAAAAAAATCTTTTTTCATTTTGCCGACGCGCAAGGCTACGGCGACGCGCGCGCATACCAGAAACCGGAGACTTTTTTTGTTTGGCCTATCGAAGACGTTAACCTGGACTTTGCAGATAGTCGATTCCAAACTGGCCAAACTTATGTTCAACCCTTAAGTTTGATAAAGCATAGCGTTCGTTACAAAGATAATTTGAAAATATTCCAAAAACTCACCTGCAATATACCTTTATTAATTTGTTTTCGACTGATAGGCTTTTTTTGTGGGACAAGCAGTAGGTAGAGCTTTTTTCACGCTAAATTACTGTGGGTCAGATATTATCAAAAACTTCCGTTTACTAATAACCGAACAGGCTGTCTGCGACTTGTGATTTGACTTGTGATTGGCTTGTGACTGGATTACGACTCTGCTCGTTTGACATATTCGGCCCCATCAGGGTCATATTTGGCGAATTATAAAGGGGCAAACTTTTATTACTATTGCTTAAGTGGGATAGTTTGGGGAATTAAAGTGCAAATTATAGGCTACGTTATGAAACAATAGTGTGATACCAATTCGTGCTACATAAGTATGGGAGATTTAACAAACGTTTTTTTTTTTTCTTTTGTTTCTTGTAGTTATTTCGATACTCATTTCCACTTAATGGATAATAGATAATCCGCATATTGGATGGATTCAGAGATGTTCATTACAGCATATACACTGGCGCAGAGGCGACGGAAGGGGGGGGTTATGGGGGCATTCCCCCCCCCCCCAGATTTTCCCAGGCCAACAAAAGTGCCCCTCTTAGAGTTACAAATGTGCCCCCTCGAAATGAAAACAAAACTGCCCCTCGAACGTACAGGTATGAAAGCATAATGATCGCGCTACAATTGCATTTGTCTTCTCTCTTGTAATGCAAAACTTCCCCTCAAAACAGAAGAACCCCTCTCGCATTAACAAGATTGTGCACCTAGCTCTAGATGGAAAACTACCCCTCGAAAGCACAAATACCGCTCTCGAAATAATAAACTTGTGCCCCTCTCGAGAAGGAAAATGTACCATCAAAAACAATAGTGCTCCTCTCGCTATAACTTCTCGAGATGGAAAACTGCCATTCGAAAGCATAGTGCCCCGCTCGCGACATTAAAATTGTGGCCCCTCTCAAGATTGAAAATTGGCCCTTAAAACAGTACTGCTCTTCACGTGAAGAAAATTGTCACTAAACTGGCCATCAAAAGCAGCAGTGCCCCTCTCGCGAAAAAAAAATGATCTCTTTACATAACTAGGTAAATAAAAACACAAAGGAAAACAACAAAAAATAAACCAGCACATACCGATATATAGAATTAGAGTAGATAAGATACATATTGTGATTAATCATTTATACGTATTGGGTTCTAATTTTAAAGCAACGTCCTTAAGAGAAATGTTACAATTTTTTTCTTCTTTATTGAAGCATAATTACGATGGACGTTTTTCTTTCACATCGTCATTGGTGTTTCCCATCATGTTGCTTGGTTGTATTCTATTTAATATATTAAATTTAATATTTAATTTCAAACTAATTCATCAAATTAAAACGAACTCACCATTTAAAATTAATAAACGTTTATTAATACATACAATTATACTTTGGTGGAGGTCAAACTCGATGTGCACCAAAATGTTAAATAAATATTGGTGTTCTCTAACTCGTCCGTCAGATTATCCATCATTTTGTCATTCTTAAAGTTTTAGTCACATAGAATGTGCCGCTATTTTACATTCACATGTAGTGTGTCTCTCGTTAATGTGGCCCCTGTTGAAGCGAAATGCATTTACCTGAATTGTGCTATACATTAAAATAATTAGGAACGTGAAGAACGTCCTCAAATTACCCGTTGTACTGCATTATCTGACAGAACGGTTAATCATAGAAGAGTTTGTATGACAACCCAATGCATATTGGAGGTAAATTAGCAGCGACTACGGTTTAAATCATGATTGGTGTGTGTGGGGACAGCTTCCTTCGGAAACCGCGCCAAATATGTCCATTTAACATGAGCAGATCTGGAATGTTCTCAAAGGGGTTCAGCTGCCGGTCTGCTTAAGGAAACACTAGTCTAAGAAAATCTAGAAAATATGTATAGTTTTTGTTTGTGGAGCAAACAGGATCGCGCACGGCAGCCTCGGTAATGGGAACCAACATGGCGCACAGCGAGATCGTACCCATGGGGAACGAGGTTGCCACAGACCTTGAGGTTCTAGGGGTGATGCCTGGTCCAGTCCGACCAAATTAATAGCTCGTTGTTGGATCCTATCAAGAAGGGGGGAGCAGTCTGAAGCACTAGCTCAGATATGACTGCATGTATTCCTACTGCAAAATGGTAATAACGTTTACCACTATATAACGTGAAGTTTGTGTGGTGATGAGCTTCGATTTTCACTGAATTCGAAGGCATCACAGCACTTATCAAAAAACACGATCAAGGCGCCTACACCAAGCACGGACAAATAGTTCGAAGTCTGAGAGAAATAACTAGTGAAGTTAACGGGATTTCAACTCTCTTTTCAAGATGTCCAGGGATGTTATTTCACGACTGTCTAGTCAGGACAGGGAGCCTTTATTCAAAAACGGCAGGTGCTGCCTTGGCGAAGGCACGCTGACCAGAGCAGAGAGTTCTACTAATCCGTTTCCATGTGTCCACATCTGGAGGTTTACTGAACTGAAAGATACTGTACATTAAAATTCAATAATTAAAGATCAACTGCATAATCCACTTTGATGATTATGCAGATAAGTGCATAATTACATGAATTTGTTGCCTTACGAGTAGGCCCTGCAGTTAATTTAACACAAATTACCATACTTTTATTCAATACACTTGTTATTGAATAGTTAAGTGATCCATATGGTGTTTCGCTGACCACAGTTCAATAGGCCTGGGACCTAATGACGTCACGCTTTCTTTACATGTGCGCTTTCCTATGCGTCAGACGGTCCCTACTTTGTCTGGCGTCCCGACTTCGCTCCCATAGGAAAATAAGCGCATATGCAAACAAAGCCATAACGTCATTAGGACTTGGTCTATTAACCGATAGGTTTAGGTTAAGTCAGAGGTAACTGCTTGATAGTCAATTCAATACGAAATCGTTTTTTTAACATCACAAATACTAAATCTAAACGTCTTTTATTTGTCGAACAAGCAATGACTGTCTTGAGTACCACTTAAATGCATCGTGCAAGGTATAGAGGCATAAATATTCAAATGCCAAAGAGTAATTAGTGTTTATACCTGGAATGCACTTTTGATGTTAAGTTCATGAAGTGCAGCGATTTGAGGTATAACAAAACACAGTATGTCAGAACGTATACTTAAAGTTAGACAAAATGCCGCACGAGAGTAGTTACCATTTTTGCTTTCGATGGATCGCTGTTTTCAGCATTTCAGTTACTCTCCATTCAACTGATAAGCATCGGACATAAAAGCAGATTTCAGGGCATTGTGGCGACTGGTCAGTTTGTAGTATGTCTGGCTATGAAATTGAGCACGAACACCAATGTGTACCGTATAGTTAACGCGGTGCCACCTTGATCTTGGTAAGTGGTTTTAGGGCTTTATCGTTGGAATTCCTCGGTTCCCTGTGTCAATCTGGAGGCTACTGGACACTCTAAAGTAATAATTAAAGGTCAATTGCATAATTTCACTACAATAATTATGCAGACTTGTGAATTTCATTTCCATACGGAGTACTGTCAAATTACCTAATTGTATTCAAAGGATTTATCATTGGAATGATTAAAGTGAACCATACTTGAACGAAAGGTTGGTCTTGAAGAGATCACTAATTTCATAGTAAGGTAACGATTGATTTGCAAGCCATATATAATACCAAAGGTTTGACTTTAAAACGCTGAGGGCTCGAAACAAATCACAACTCGCCTCATCCCCCATTTTACATTCAACAATAATAAATCTTCTAATAATTAACTCGAAGAAGTAAGTCCTTTGACAGCATTCACTCTGGGTATATTGAATGTTATATTCCACCGATAGTGTTCTTCCCTCTGAGCAAAGTGTACAAAGGTGCTGAAGTATTATCCGGCAGCGGTTTGGACATAACATAGATATATTGTGCGTTATTCAACCAAAGCAGAGCAATATGTACGCCATACAGTTATACAAGAATCCAAACGGCCGAAAAACTACACCGAAGGCAGCATACCATCATGAAACAGTTATAGTGTAGTGACAGTAATAACTCCACGATATATATGTATTTTAACGATGACTGAATTTTAACGATGACTGAACGCTAACATTATAACATTACGCAAAAGAAAGAAACGGAAGACCAAACTTCCTTTAACAATGAACACTACGTATATAGGCTATCATGCATAATCGTTTAAAAAGCTCGTGAAAAGACTCACAGTAAAATATGATTGGATGTGGCATCGTGCCCAGGTATCAGTTGGGTCCTCTTGTCAGTCTGACCACCGAGAGTGAGGCAATAATGTTCATGTTGACCTTTTGTGTGTTCAAAGGTGGACACTCGCAATTAATTTTCGGATAGTTTGGTAGACACCATGGGTATAAACCGTACAACTGAATCTTTTGAAATTCCGTCTGAATAGGCGTTCAACGGTCATTTGAAAACGTTCCTCGCGCAATATGAATGGATAACAAAACTTGGGGGGAATGATAGCAGTACATTTTCTGTGACTGATACTTTAAGAATGACAAAATGGCGCCGACGGGCGAGTATTGAGAACACCAATATTTATTACAAGGTCCATAGGACTTTACAAATTACCTTGTTATAACAGGTACCTTGTATTAACAATATTGGAAAACAAAGGAAAACAAAGAAAAACAAAGACTTATTACCAGGGTTCGACTGTACACATCGAGTTTGACCTCCGACGAAGTGTAACTGTATATATTAATAAAAAAAAATTAAAGGTCTATTAATTTTTATTGATGAATTAATTACATTTAATGAATTAATTTTAATTTGACAAGTTAATTTTAAATTCACGAATTAATTTAGATTTGATGAATTAATTTTAACTGATGAATTTCAATTTTAAAATTTAGAATAGATGCAATATGATGACAAACATATAAATAACGATGATTGTGAAAGAAAGAACTTCATGGTAACTATGCTTCAACAATTAAAGGAAACAAGAATTTGTACCAATTCTTTTGAGGACGTTGCATGAAAAAATAGTATCCAATACGTATATGTTATTAGTATCGTTTCGGTTTGCGGTAACACCATGTGGTAATAACTACTGCTTAGAAGATATTTAGTTCTGAAAAGAACTTGTCCTGCTTATTATCAACTTCGCTAAGTAGTTTTTTTGTTCTGATAAGAACAGTCCTGCTGTAAGTTCTAAACGAACTTGTCTTTGGTCTCAACGTTTCGACTAGCCTGCTCTAGTCATCGTCAAGTCTATTCCATCTATGAAATCTGACGATGACTAGAGCAGGCTAGTCGAAACGTTGAGACCAAAGACAAGTTCGTTTAGAACTTACAGCAGGACTGATCTTATCAGAACAAAAAACTACTTAGCGAAATTGAAAATAAGCAGGACAAGTTCTTTTCAGAACTAAATACCTTCTAAGCAGTTACCGCAAACCGAAACGATACCGACACTCCACCATGCAAAGCCTCAAATCTTATATATGTTATTAGTCACAATATATATCTAAGCTACTCTCATGTAAACTACCGGTGCGTGCTGGTGTATACAGTGTAAGTTGTATACAGAACTTTGTATAGAACTATTTTAAAAATAAATGTAGGCCTACTGAAATTAAATGAATAGACTTGTTAATAAGATGGAATTTAATAGATGGAATAGACTTGTGTATCGGTGCATACGTCATTATGCTGAAATGAACATCTCTGAACCCATCCAACGTGCTGATTATCTTTCATCCATCCACAATGATGTGAAATACCGAAATAACTACATGGAAATCGTACTAAATACAACAGCAAAAGTTTGACAACTTATTTTAAAGTACATGTATAGCATAATCGTTTTCATAACGTCTGTACACTTTAATTTCCAAAACTTGCCCACTTATGCAATTATAATAATAACAATTATAATAGACCATTATCATGTTGTGGCCATCTCGATTTTGTCCCATTCAAATCAACCAAAGCGCGGCTGGAAGGGGAAAATAGACTGGTTCCTTTTTGCACATAAAACATTAGCAGTCAGTACTGTTATTAGATACAGGGAACATGACTGAAATGGTGGCAGCATGATAAAGGTCTATGGCCCCTTCATAACTCCCGATGTGACGTGTCTATCTGATGGGGCTGAATGTTTCAAAGAGCAGAGTCGTAATCTAGTCAATCACAGGTCAATCACACGTTGCAGACAGTCTGTTCGGGGGTTTAGGATATACAAGTAGTAACTTTGCGTGATCGGGGAGCTCTATATGGACTATTCGCAAAGTCCAGGTTAGCATCTTCGTAATATAAAGGTGGGGCTCTATCTCGGCAGCCAAGGTTTATCGGTGCTGCCTATATGTGCTTGTGACAATTGGCAATAGACCATTATCATGTAGCGGCCATCTTGATTTTTCCCATTCAAATCAACGTAATCAAAGCGAGGCTGGGAGGAAAAAAGTCTGGCTCCTTTTTGCACAAAAATATTACCATTCAGTACCGTTATTGAATACAGGGCCAGGGGACATGACTGAAATTGTGGCAGCAGCATGATAAAGGTATATCCGGGAAGGATGTGGTGGGCTGGTCGGAAAACCCGAGATCCTAGAAGATATAGGAAGTCTGTGATATAATAGTTTCATAAAGTTGAATTCCTAAATTCGACTCCTGAATGTTTGGTCAACATTCCTGCTTACTATGACCTGTGATGATTTGATTACAACCATGAAAACTAGGGCAGACAGAGCAGCATCTGCTGGCCGCGCACTTTGTCATCGTAATGATGACTGTCATAAGTTACGACGGCAAGCGGCTTAGCGCATCCTTCGGGTATCGAAATATCATCAAAGGAGTTTTCGAAGCAAATCGTGTATCTCCACGATTCGTCGTAGTCCCAACTCGCTTCAGAGTCGACGGATTCGCACCATCGATACTTCCCATCACAGTCGTCTGGGAATTAGAGACAGACAAAAAAAAGGGAAGAAGACTCTAAGCCGACAATGATGCAGGGTGGCGGTTCGGTTTCTCATGCATCTTCTGATTTATAGTCCATATACTAATGCCTTGCTGCCGAAAACACAAACCATACGCTTTACAAAAGTGGTTTCCTTCCAAAATCATGAAGATAAATTAAGAAGTGTAGCCCTCATTGGCCTTATTCGCGAGTCGGCCATGTTGAATTGAAAGTGAGGTAAAATCTTCATTTTTGGAACTTGCGAAGTGAAATGAAAGCAAGTACATAAATAATTAAAGTCTACTTAAATGAATAATTTAAAATCTGTTATTTAACATTCCCTAATGTTTTAAGACAGATTGTTTAAAAAAAAATGAAAGTAAAATAAGGCTGCATAAATGGTCTGGCGCCATCCCATTCAACAGATAACAATTTGTGAAATGCATTCAGGAACACGACAAAAATGCCTAACTCGTGAATAAGGTCCATTGGGATTAAATCTGGGGTCAATAAGTAATACTATCGGAAGTCGCGTTTATATCAACCAGTCCAGGCCTTTTGACAAGACGCAAGCGTGACTTTGGAATTCAAAATCGACTGCCGAAAGGTCAGGTGAATGATCGGACTATACACAGTGTAACTGGGTGATATGACGGCACAAAATTGAGACAAAATTCGAGGCTGCTCTTTTAACAAAGACACTCTCAGTCAGGCAGTGGCGTAGCCACCGGGGGGGGGGCGTGGGGGCCCCCCCCCCCCATGAAACCTTGTCGCCCCCCCCCCCCCCCCCCCCCCCCCACTGAGATTTTGAGTTTCTAAAAAAAATTATCATTGATCTAAATCTAAATAGTTGCGAATGATCCACATGATGACCACTGAGAAACGACCCTTCGACCGGCGACCGCGGACCAGTAAGCTGACAACCGGCGTGACATAGCGCATAATGATAATCTAAAATGCGTATTAACACCCACTGCACTGCTCGCTCACACCACGGAACACGTATTTTAGATAGGTGGTCCGTGGGTCACACAGTTTCAGTCAGCGATATCACGCGAATCGGCCACGCACAAACTTTTTCCTCCATTCATATAAGCTAAAATAATAATAATAGACCAATTAAAATTCCTGAAATCAGTGGCGTAGCCACGGGGGGGGGGGGGGGGGGGGCTGGGGGGGGGGGCTACAGCCCCCCATGAAACCTTGTCGCCCCCCAGTCGCCCCCCCCCCCCCCCCACTGAGATTTTGAGTTTCTAAAAAAATTATCATTGATCTACATGACGCCATGGGCGTCAATCCTGGGGGGACAGGGGGACTGGTCCCCCCCCCCCCCACTTTTTGAAGGGTGGGGGACACAATATCAAATGTCCCCCCCCCCCAGATTTTTGAACTCGTGTCTCATTTACAGGGCCCTATTATGTACTACAATGTATCTTTTGCTTAGAAAATTTTGGTTAAAGTGGTCAGAAATTGCCTCAGATAGCACCACAGAGCATTTAGAATCCAAATTTTTTCGGGGCCCTTAAGCGGGCCCCGAACCCCACGTCTATAGCTCAGAATTCTGGTAGCTGATTCAATGACTCCAACCTCGAAAATAATGTTCCAAAAATTCGTATGCCTTTAGCTGAGAAAACTTCGAAAATTAGTTTAAATTATTATCTTTTGTGCTAAGATAATTATTGGTTAAAGTGGTAAAAAATTGCCTCAGATCACACCACAGAGCATCGAGAATCCAAAACTTTTTTCGGGGCCCTTAAGCGGGCCCCGAACCCCACGCCTATAGCTCAGAATACCGATAGCTGATTCAATGACTCCAACCTCGAAAACAATGTTCAAATAATTATCTTTTGCTAAGAAAATATTAGTTAAAGCATGGAGGAAAGTGGTAAGAAATTGCTTCAGATCACACCACAGAACATCTAGAATCCATTTTTTTTTCGGGGCCCTTAAGCGGGCCCCGAACCCCCACGCCGTAAGGGCTTCGCGCTTCGCGCTTCGCGCTCGCATCAGTTCTGATCAAGGTATGTCCCCCCCCCACTTTTGAGAAGCGATTGACGCCCCTACATGACGCCCCCCCATGAAATGTTCCCCCCCCCCCCCCCCCCCCAGCGCCCCCCCCCCAGCCCCCCCCCCAGAGAAAAATTCCTGGCTACGCCACTGCAGTCAGGTCGTTACAGTTGAGGTTGCACAGGTCTTTTTTGTGATCCATCCAAATACAGCCTGCCACGCAGGCCTGTCTTTTAGCAAAGTCAATGTAAAGGAACCAATCTGCACTTACCCTGGAAAAATCTCCAGTCTCTGCTTTGTATCCCTTCTCGAACACCGACCTGGAGTTTGTAAGGGTTCTTCGTGTATTCGAAAACTGCAAATGATAATCGCAGTATGTACATGCGTGAGCTTAACGTTAAACAATTATGCACAAGGGCGTTTTGAGAGCTTGTTGGCGGTTTATACATTTAGATCTTTCACGTATTAGCCATAGGCACATTTGACTTCATATTGTTCACACCACACTCGCTTATCCCTTTGAACCTAGGCGTCATTTTGTTACTTACTTGTCAAGCTGGAATATGATCATTCACCAGCTCAATAATTATTTAATCAATTTGATGGCCAATTTAAAATGGCAAAGACACAGCTTTAAACAAAAATGGTTATTGAAATGTGGTCATTCTTAAAGTCAATGGCAATGAAACAGCACGCTTGAACAATTACGGTTAGTAACATCGCCACCGTTGGTCACATCTTGATCACGGCAGTATAGCTTAGGTTAATTTCGTCTCAAAGCCTGTTACCGATCCAACAATTCACAGTATCAAACCATGGACAGATTTCCTGTTGCCCTATCAGGTCTAATGCATACCATATTTGAGCATCAGTGTTACTTACCTGCTAAGACCTCGTGACTATAGAGGGGCAGAATAAAATAGTGTTGACACAAATCCATAGCGTCGTTGCATGTCATGTTGATGAGACTGAATCCCTGATTTGAGGAGAGAAACAAAAGTATATGAGATGTAACTTTCTTCAAGTTATAGACCTATTTCAAGTTAAACTAGGTACCACTCTAGAATAGTTACCAGATTTGCACCAGATTGGTTACTGTTTTTAGCTTCCCAGTTACTCTCCACTCGACTGATAAGCATCAGACATGAAAACAGGATTCGGAGCATTTTGGCGACTGATAACAAATCTGGCCATATGAAAACTGAGCACCTAACACCGATGTGTACTGTATAAATGCTGGGCCAGCTTGAATTTTTTATAAAGAATTACTGGCATTAATTATTTGTGATTTAAGGGCTATATCAGCGTAGCTTGTCCGTGAATACCCTGTGTTAATCTGGAAGTTACTTGTACATTCTAATACAATAATTGAAGGGAAATTGCATAATTCACTGCGATAATTATACAGAGTTATGAATTTGTTTCCTAGTCCATTGTACTTTATTGGGTTTTTTTAAAGCAAATTACCATAATCTTATTCAAAAGATTTAGTATTGCAATGATTTAGTGATTCATATCGTGGATAGCTAAATATACATGCCAATAAGAGTCTTTCGGTAAAGAAAACCCAAGGTCAGGAACATATATAAGTTACAGAATTTTAACACTGTTTTAAACTTCTGTCCATGCACGGATCACAAAAAAAGGTAAGTGTTCTTTCAGCAAAACGAAAACAATTCACACACATCCCTATGTGATTTTTTTCGTTTTGCTGATGAAAGAACATTTACCTTTTTGTGATCCTTGGAAATAACCTTAAAACGGTTTTTGTGTTCAACATTCCGTATATAACATGAAAGGTACACATACGTGTTTTGAATGATTCTTGTACTAAACGAAAGCTTATTGATTGGGCTTTGATATCCTACATTTAGAAAGTGCTACATGCAGAACTTAATTAAATAATTGGTCCTGCCATTTGTGTTTCATTTTTTATACTCACACTGTACTTGCACTGCGACAAAACAGTACGCGTGTAGGCACATTATTGTTTATGTCCCATTGGGAAATAGACCGCTCCCTCAGTCAAGCCACGCCCATGATGTTTTGCAGGCCCGGATTATCCAATAGCACAGAGTAGGCACTGTGTCTAGGGCCTACGAAAATATCCGGGGCCTACGAAAAATTCGGGAGCCTACGAAAATACCGCAATGTGCCATAAAATTAATTATAGGCCTATATATACCCGCACCCACGCTTACACAGGCATAGAAGTGGGGTACTTCCTTTGTTCTCGTGTACTAAAATTTTGAAATGTCGCACACTAATTTCAAAATGCTCTTATTTTAACCAGAATTAATTTCCTGGGCTGAAATTCGGACTTAATATCCCTTTTCTAAAACTCTTCCATTAGCGACCAATCAACCCACCTTGGAAATTCCTAGTTTTTGAGTAAAATCCATATATCTATTTCGTGAAAAACTTGTGGGTACCAAAATGGTACCCCGCAAGTCGGTGGGCATTCCTTGTGGGGTACCTTCCATTGTTCCGGTACCCCATATAAGGCAGTGTTTATACGTTCACACACACCCACACCCACAGTTTTAAAAAACGATTTCACCAACTGGCGCGGCGCCGTAAAATGTACATCACGTAAGCATACATGACCTACGTATACAATGTACGTGTAAAGTCTGTGCTTCTGAAGCACGGTGCCAACCATGGGCGTCGATTGGTGGGGGACGGAGGGGCATGTCGTCGTCTTCAAGCTATTTTCGTCCCCGAATAAAACATTGTAAACTTCATATTTTGATTCTATAGCTCAGAACAGCTGGTTTTAAGTACTCCAAACTCGAAAATGATGATGTTCTTTTGCTAAACAAAAGTTGGTTAAAGTGGTCATAATTGTCTCAGATGTCACCACAGAGTGTCTAGAATCCAATGGTTTTTCAGGGCTCTTAAGCGGGCCCCAACCCCACGCCGTTTAGGCTTCGCACTCGCATTAGTTCTGATCAAGAGACAGTGCCACCTCCACTTTTGAGAAGCAATTGACGCCCTTGGTGCCAACAGGCTTTTAGAGCTAGGACCCGGGTCCTGGCCTGATTTGTACAGTGCGTTGTACCTTGAATTTGGTGCCGGTGGCTAGAGCGGAGTCGGCCTACGGAACACTGGTGCCTAGAGCCTACGAAACACCTAATCCGGGCCTGATGTTTTGACCAATCACGGTTCTGATTGCAGCACTCACTAATATAATAATAATATCCTACAGAAGTTTGCCCTACATGCACGCTTGTAAATGGTGTGCTAGTTCACTGACTTTGTCAGTAGGTTTATAAATCATTTTATTAATAATTATTACTCGGTCATATTTTTACGCCAGTGTGGAAATTGAAGACCGGGACATTTCAGACCGGGTAATTTCAAACACTGTAATATAATTTCGGGTAAGTAAATATTCTGAATCCTATAGAGAAAAAAAACTGAAGTCACAATTTGTGCAGTACAGCTAGCTTATTCCACTGGAAACATGATGGACAATATGCATCTCACACGGAGATCGCTTTAGGGGCTATAGTGAAATGTAATCGGCAACTTTTTTTCTGACATTAGGAAGGGCTGATGCCGCTTCACAGAATCTTGTGTAGGAAGTACGCATGGCATTATGGGTATCTCATCAGCAGCGCTGCATGCTACGTCACAGGTCACGCAAAATCTATCCCATGAGAGCTCGAAGAAATCAGCCCTTCCCAGCGTCCTGTTTGCAGGGGGGGGGGGGGGCGAGCGAAGGCGCCCTACATCTGACAGCGCTTAATTGTATGACAAACTTTAATATGTAGGATATTCTGGTGTTGTATGTTTCTCGGTTCGAGTATATGCCCACCGCTGCACCTCTTGCACTTTGCAACATAAAACAGTACATTGGAACTGAAGAACAAAGTACCTGGCATTAGAAGATGTATTACCTTGAATGTGCATTTAATTACTCGAAAGCTATTGCTTATTCGACAAATATAATAAAAGACGTTTACATTTGCATATTAATGCAAAAACAAAACCGACTCATAAATTATTGAGTTATTAATAAACAGCATTTATACGATACACATCGGTGCATGGTCCTCAGGTTTCACATACAATTTGGCCAGAGCTGTTAAACTGATCAGTCGCGAAAATGCTCCGAATCCTGCTTGCATGTCTGATGCTTGTCGTCAGTAGAGTGGAGAGTAACTGGAATGCCGAAGAAAGCGATTCATCAAAAGCAAAAATGGTAACTACAGGGTGAGTCAAAAAAAGCGGAAACCAAACCCCCAAAACTATATTTCATATTTAAAAAAAAATATGTAGCACCGAAAATAATACTGACTGGAAAGCCAATTTCATAAGCTACTTTTAGATGAAAAATGACTGAAATTGCTCAATCCGTTCAAAGAATATCACCATTTAAACACAATGACCCTTAAACCTCTTTCGTCAAAAAAAGCGATTTCAAGAATCGTCGTCCAAATTGTCTTCAAACATCACCAGCGATAAAACCTCAGTTGAAAAGTAAAAAAATATTACACAGAGTCTTTTTGAAGGCCCGTCTTTTAATAAAGTGGATTTTAAAAATAATGTGTTTTGCCTAACAAGGGTCATTAATAAAGATATTGTGTACTACAGTTGTTGACAGTTGTTGAAACAAGTTTTCTTTGTTGTTCCAAATAGTCAGAATACACAATAAATTGCTCCTTTTTTTGGGACGAAACAGGTTTTAGGTTTATTGCGTTTAAATGGTGATATTATTTGAACGGATTAAATAATTTCAGTATTTTTTCATCTACAAGTAGCTTATGAAATTGGCTTTTCAGTCATTACTATTTTTGGTGCTGCATTTTTTTTTTTTTTTAATATGAAACATATTTTGGGGGGTTTGGGTTCCTCTGTTTTTGACTCACCCTGTACATGTATTCTCCTGCCGCATATTGTCTAACGTATAAAGTCCCAACAAAAGAAAGTTACATTCCCTTTCTTTGATTTTCCCACCGCCAATCAGGGATTCAGTCGCATCAATATGACATGCAACGACGCTGAGGATGTGTGTCAACACTGTGTCATAATTCCCCTCTTTGGACAGGAATTCTTAACAGGTACGTAACTCATAGAGACGTTAATCAAGCCTCGGGCAACATAAATCTGTCCGTGTAACGGGTGAGTACAACAAAATGAAACCAAAATGGCAGAACCAATTTTTGAATGAAGTTCAAGTTGCCTGTAGCACATTCAAAATCTAGGATATGAAAACCCAATCAATAAGCTTTCATTTAAAATAAGAATCATTGAAATCACTCGTGTAATTTTTCGAGTTTTTTTTTTCAAGAGTTTTGAATACAAACACCGTTTAAAAGTTCTGTCCATGGATCACAAAAAAAGGTAACACCGGTGTTTTTTCAGCAAACGAACACAATTTTTATAGGGATGCATGTGAATTGTTTTGGTTTTGCTGGAAGAATGCTTAACTTTTTTGTGATCCGTGGACAGAACTTTAAAACGGTGTTTGTGTTCCGAATTCTGTAACGTGAAAAGTACATGAGATTTTAATTATTCTTGTACTAACAGAAAGTTTATTGATTGGGCTTTCATATCCTAGATTTTAAAAGTGCTACAAGCAAAACTGCATTAAAAAATTGGTCCTGCCATTTGGGTTTCGTTTTTTTTCTAGTCACCCTGTAGAGTGATTTTAAAAAAAATCCACTAAAGGTAACAGGCCAGAACAAGGTATGCGCAAAGGTACTAAGCATGAACATGCAGTTGTGCGATAATGAAATAAAAATATTTTAGCTGGATTGAATTTTGTATTTTCGAGCAATTTTAAACATTAATTTCGAACGATTACAGTACAAGCTCTCAATATAACAAATTGATCATTCTTGCAATATTGTCCTCCGAAAGAAAGGAAATAAAATAAAACAAAAAGTTATGTGGCGATGGCCAAGTCTTCAGGAGTCGGACTTATGACCCTAACCTAATGAGCCCTTACCGACTTCCATATAGAACTCTTCCGGCACTCGGTACCGGCCCACCACACCTCCTTCCATGTCCATCCATGTACTCGAAAGTCAGGCACCATAAAGGGAGGAAACGAGGTGGCACCCTAAGCCTTGCTGGCGAGTCAGCAAAAGAACCCCGTACCTATACGCAGATGCCAACCTGGACTTCGCAGACAGTCCCAACTTGTGAGTCAGCTTACCGACCGACCGAGCTAACTGCTGTTGGTAAATGACGACGGGAAATTAACACTCTTAAATGACAGAACCGCGGGCATCGAAAACCAAAAAAATGACACCAAGCAGGTTCGAACCCCTAACCCTGGGTCCGTTGTCTGACAGCTTAACAACTAGGCTGTTTCAGTAAGTGCTTTTCTCTTTGCGTATAAAAACATAATCGTTATTTTCGCAGTGGGAGGGTTACTTTGTGTTTCATAGCTGCACGAAAGATGCATCGGCATCGTGCTATATACATGAATGCTGTTACGTAACTCTTTTCTGCAATCATTCTTATGTACCGAGCAGTTGACTATTCAGTCACTACGAGCAATTAACCTTACCAAGCTCGTTCTTATTCTGTCTCATCAATTATTATTTCGCGTCGCGTGTCTTTCGGCTGGCACTGACATGTCACTATGATTGAGAGAAATTCTAGCAAGTTTACCCAACCTAATTATATTTATATCAAACTACTAACCCGTTTACAAATTTTTACAAGGGATTTTTGGTAGTCTGATTCTATTTCAGTCCCTTAGCTAGCTTGGGAAACTTCATCTTTTCTTGTACTAACGCTTAGTCTAGGGAATGATGCCATTATAATACAATGTCACATTAACGTCAGTCGGTGGCATGATTAATCGTGACCACGCGAGGGCAATGACGGCCAGTGGCGTATATCTGTGCTTGCGAGTGGTGGGGGGATGGGGGATGACCAAAATCATAACATTCGGGCTATTCACAACGCAATGCGCCACCAAATGTTTGCCATGGAGAGTCAGTTTTTGGAATTACGGTCGACAAAACAAAGCCGATTTGAATGAGTGTCATATAAGGCCAAAAAAGTATCCGGTTTCTGGTATAGAGCTTGCCCAAAAAGTGGTGCGGCGACGCGGCTTTTTTACCTGATTTTTTTTGCTTCAAATGTCGGTTGATGACTGCAAAATGGTGCCCGACTAAACTTAGTGCAAATGGGAGTCCAGAGAGGCCACATTAAGCTTATTCTCTATCATAACCCCATCTAAAAACACGTTAAAATTGTGCAGCAGCAGGATTCCAGTCAAACCAGTGAGTTTGGCGGTTTTGAGACATCATCTTTCATTGAAAAAAAAACGTTTTCATTTTGCCGACGCGCATGGCTACGGCGACGCGCGTGCATACCAGAAACTGGAGACCTTTTTTTGGCCTTAAGTTACTTAAGCTAAGTGGTTATAAATTCGGGTATAGCGTTCTGGCCGCCTTACTAAAAACACCATATTGGTACATAGGAAAAAAAAGGCAAATTTATACTTGAATCATACGCTTACGAAACTACTGACCGGAAAAACTAATAATTTCAAATGTCCCGCGCTGCGAAATTGTCGACCATCTCCCACACCCACAATGCACTAGGAAAAACTAACTTTCCGTGGCAAACTCTTGGTGGCACATGAAACGCCCGAATTGCCCGGCCGTGGGCTTTCGAAAGGGGGGGGGGGGGCTGGACACCACATTATACTGGGCACTCGTTATCAATTATGTATACTCGCGCTTACATTTTTGAAAGCTTTTTGTACTTTGTTTCTCCACTTTCCAGTACTATTGTATACATTTTATTACTTGGACGTTCGGAAAATACCTCAAAATCCTCATTGTTTCCTCATCAGGAAAAAAGTGGGGAATGATTCAATAGCCCATCCCCGCGGTCAAAAAGTGTGGGGGTATCACCCCACCCCACCCACACCCGGGAATTACGCCCCTGATGACGGCGCACTGAGCCAATTCAACGAGCCTGCCACTCGCATGGTCTTTTTTTCGTGTCCGGGTTGACTCAAGTCTATGGTCATAAAAAGGCATTTGAGATGAAACAAAGCAAATCCATGAACCTTTGGCGACTGAACGATCTAAATTGGGATCGCATTGTGTGCTTAACAAGCGAGTATAATTTTTACTAACACCTGTGTTTTCGAGGGATAGTTTTCCATCTCGAGAAGATTCACAATCTTGTTAATGCGCGAACCGGAAAATGTCCCTGTCTCAAAAACCACATAATAAAAATATGTGGCTATAGATATATTGGGAGTGGGGGTACAAAGACGGATCCAGAGCGCACTTTTGTTGGGGGGGGGGGGCTGTATAATTCAAACAAGCCAGGCCAAACTGGTATTGGTCCTAGCTCTAAAAGCCTGTTGGCTCCAATTCTCGAGGGCGTCATATGTTTTTCAAAGTGGGGGTGGTACATAAAACATGTGTATCTTGATCGGTACTACACTGCAAAAACTATGGTGTTAAATTTACACCATTAGTATCTATATAGGACCATCTGGTGTTAAATTTTACTGGTGTTGTCACATATAAATACCGAATGGTGTTAAATTAACACTACAGTTTTTGCTGAGTAATTGTGCGAGTGAGAAGCCTAAACGGCGCGGGGTTCGGGGCCCGCTTAAGGGCCCCTGAAAAAAATGGATTCTAGGCGCCCTATGGTGCGATCCGAGGCAATTTCTGACGACTGCATTTTGGCACAAGATCATCATTTAAACATCTTTTTCGAGTTTGGAGTCATTAAATCAGCTGTTCCGAGCTATAGAATCAAATGTAGGTTACATATTTTTATTCAGGGACGCAAATCGTTGGGGAACGATATCAGTCACCCCGTTCCCCACCGATTGACGCCCATGGTTGGCACCGTGCTTCTGAACGACAGCCTTTACACGTACATTTTATACGTAGGGCCAACGCATACATGCTGTACAGCGTCAGTTGGTGAAATCGAAAATTCCGAGAGAGACCCCTAAACTTTCTTAAAACTTTTATCTGCGCGTGTGGGTGTGTGTGGGAAGGCCTATTTGTTTTATGGCACACTGCGGTATTTTCGTAGGCCCTCCCCAAATTTTTCGTAGGCCCCCAAATTTTTCGTAGGCCCTATGCTATGCACAGTGCCTACTGTGCCTGTTAAGTAATCCGGGCCTGGTAACCCGGATATATTGCCACCAACGTTTATAGAAGCCGTATTGCAAGTTTTCTGTAAAATAAAGCCCATGTAAATATTGCGGTTGTTCTTTGCAGTTGTCGAATACACGAAGGACCCTTACCAACTCGAGGTCAGTGTCCAAGAAGGAAGACAATCCAGAGACTGGACCTTTTCTCAAGGTAAGTGCGCATTGGTTCCTTTACACTGGGTTTATTGGGGAATCGATGTGTTAGCAAGTTCGCGGCTACTGGAAGGACCCATTGCTTTGCAAACACAACAGCCTCGTTTTTATTTCAACTGGGCGGTATCCTTATATTACATTTTCTGGATTGCTTTTGGTCTGGTTCCTCCCCCCTCAACCTTAATGCCTAGGGCGGCCCTGCCAGTAGCACTTAGACTTCCGACGACACCGCTCTTTGGATTGGGTCGTATAGTCCGACGCCTCATATAGGTCCGACGCCTCATAAGTCCGAAATTTCGGACTTATGAGGCATAAATTCCGCTCATAGGTCCGACGCCTCATAAGTCCGAAATTTCGGACTTGTGAGGCATAAATTCCGCTCATAGGTCCGACGCCTCATAAGTCCGACAATGGACAAACGCTGTTTCGGACTTATGAGGCGTCGGAGCTATGAGGCGTCAGACCTATGAGGCGGAATAAATAAATTGTTTGCCTCATAAGTCCGACGATTCATGAGTCCGAAATTTCGGACTTATGAGGCGTCGGACTTATGAGGCGTTGGACTTAGTAGGTATGAGCGGACCCCTTTGCATCCAGGGGACACACAAACCCTTCCAGAATGACAAAGTTGCAATCCTCAGAAGAATTGGAATATGGACTACTTAGAAAATGAAACCGGAATCGCTCTAGGAAAAATCGAGCCTATGCATTATGGGCATACTATTGACATTAATTCGCTGGCTAATTGTTAACCAACTTCTTTCTTTTCTCTGTAATCTCCAGACGACCTAGCTGGAAAGTATCGGTGGTGCGAATCCGCCTACTCCGAAGCCAGTTGGGACTACGACCACTCATGGAGATACACCATTTGCTACGAAAACATCTTTGATGATATCTCCGTACCCGAAGATTGCGCTAAGCCTCTTGCCGTCGTAACGCATGAAAGTCACTATTACGACGACGAAGTACGCGGTCAGCAGATGCTGTTTTGCCTGCCCTAGTTTGCATGGTTGTAATCAATGATTAAGTCATCACAAGTCATAGCAAGCAATTGTGCGGTAGACAAAACATACTGGAGTCGAATTTATTAATTCAACTTGAAATTATTGCCGACTTCCGTGGGACTCTTTTTTGTTTTTGGGTTTCCCGGCCCACACAAATTCTACCATTGCCGATTGTCTGTTCACCTAACCCGAAGGCCACAACATAGGCGACACATATTATATATAAGCCTTGGCAAGGGCGGATCCAGGGGGCCCAAACAAAACAATTTTTTTAAAGTGGCGTCGCATCAAAGGCAGGCACTGCGTACACCACCATCTATTCCTCCTAAAGATTTAGTTAAAGTGGTTAGAAATAGCCTCAGATTGCACCACAGAGCATCTAGAATCCAATTTTTTCTGGGCCCTTAATAAGCGGGCCCCGAAACCCAAGCCGCCTTTTTTTCGAGACACTTTTTGGAAGACCAAAATTTGTTTGGCGCCCCCCCCCAAAAAAAAATTGTGTTCTGGATCCGCCCTTGAGCGTTGGTTGCTAAGATCAGCAAAAATCAGCCCCGTTCCCTATAAGGCCAAAAAAGTCTCCGGTTTCTTGTATGGAGCTTGCCCAAAAAGTGGTGCGGCGATGCGGCTTTTTTTTTTTTACCTATTTTTTTCTGCTTCTAATGTCGGTTGATGCTGCAAAATGGTGCCCGACTAAACTTAGTGCAAATATATGGGAGTCCAGTCAGTCCACAGAGGCCACATAAAGCTTATTCTCTATCATAACCCCATCTAAAAAAAACACGTTAAAATTGTGCTGCAGCAGGATTCCAGTCAAACCAGTGAGTTTGGCGGTTTTGAGACATCATCTTTTATTGAAAAAAAAACACTTTTTTTCATTTTGCCGACGCGCATGGCTACGGCGACGCGCGCGCATACCAGAAACCGGAGACTTTTTTTTTTGGCCTATCGAAGACGTTAACCTGGACTTTGCAGATAGTCGATTCCAAACTGGCCAAACTTATGTTCAACCCTTAAGTTCGATGAAGCATAGTGTTTGTTTCAAAGATAATTTAACAATATTCCAAAAACTCACCTGCAATATACCTTTATTAATTTGTTTTCGACTGATAGGCTTTTTTTGTGGGACAACCAGTATGTAGAGCTTACCGATCACGCTAAATTACTGTGGGTCAGATATTATCAAAAACTTCCGTTTACTAATAACCAAACAGGCTGTCTGCGACTTGTGATTTGACTTGTGATCGGCTTGTGACTGGATTACGACTCTGCTCGTTTGACATATTCGGCCCCATCAGGGTCATATTTGGCGAATTATAAAGGGGCCATACTTTTATTACTATTGCTTAAGTGGGATAGTTTGGGGAATTAAAGTGCAAATTATAGGCTACGCTATGAAACAATAATGTGCTACCAATTTTCGTGCTACATAAGTATGGGAGATTTAACAAGCGTTTGGTGTTTTTTTGGTCTTTTGTTTCATGTAGTTATTTCGATACTCATTTCCACTTAATGGATAATAGATAATCCGCATATTGGATGGATTCAGAGATGTTCGTTACAGCATATACCCTGGCGCAGAGGCGGCGGAAAAGGGGGGGGGGTCATGGGGGCATTTGCCCCCCCCCCCCCGATTTTCCCAGGCCAACAAAAGTGCCCCTCTTACGGTAATGTGCCCCCTCGAAATGAAAACAAAACTGCCCCTCAAACGTACAGGTATGAAAGCATAATGATCGCGCTACAAATGCATTTGTTTTCTCTCTTGTAATGCAAAACTTCCCCTCTAAACAGAAGTACCCCTCTCGCATTAACAAGATTGTGCACCTAGCTCTAGATGGAAAACTACCCCTCGAAAGCACAAATACCGCTCTCGAAATAATAAACTTGTGCCCCTCTCGAGAAGGAAAATGTACCATCAAAAACAATAGTGCTCCTCTCGCTATAACTTCTCGAGATGGAAAACTGCCATTCGAAAGCATAGTGCCCCGCTCGCGACATTAAAATTGTGGACCCCCTCTCAAGATTGAAAACTGGCCCCTAAAAACAGTACTGCTCTGCACGTGAAGAAAATTGTCACTAAACTGGCCATCAAAAGCAGCAGTGCCCCTCTCGCGAAAAAAAATGATCTCTTTACATAACTAGGTAAATAAAAACACAAAGGAAAACAACAAAAAATAAACCAGCACATACCGATATATAGAATTAGAGTAGATAAGATACATATTGTGATTAATAATTTATACTTATTGGGTACTAATTTTGAAGCAACGTCCTTAAAAGGAATATACATCATTTGCTTTTGCTGTAATTTTCAGAAATGGATGGAATTGGGGGGTTGGAAATATATAGCAAATATAGTTACACTGACTTTTTTTGAGGTTTTGGGTTCGAAAATGCTATAAAAACCAAGAAAAACAATCATTTTCCTGTAGTCTGGTTCCCTGACTCCATATAAGAAGAAACAGGGCAGTTTACGTACATTTGGGAATTGTAAGGTCAGGGAACCAGTCTAGCTGGCTTGTACCCGTTCATAGGTGTGTAATCGATTGCAAACAAGTGCGATGGTCACTTGGGGCCAGTATTTGAAAAAAGCCAATTTTTTTCCGACGCTGGTCGGCCGACCAGCGTTGGAAATTGATACAAAAATACCACTTTTCTTGAAAATGACAGTATATCAGGTGCCATTATTTTACAGGATGCTTTACACTGTCATTCACTAACAGTCCAGCAAGGTATTTCAAAATGATTTGGTAGTTTTATTTTTTTGATGTCTGCAAATGTTGTATTTTCCCTTTAAGAGAAATTTTACAATTTTTTTCTTCTTTATTGAAGCATAATTACGATGGACGTCTTTTTTTCATATCGTCATTGGTGTTTCCCATCATGTTGCTTGATTGTATTCTATTTAATATATTAAATTTAATATTTAATTTCAAACTATTTCATCAAATTAAAACGAACTCACCATTTAAAATTAATAAACGTTTATTAATACATACAATTATACTTTGGTGGAGGTCAAACTCGATGTGCACCAAAATGTTAAATAAATATTGGTGTTCTCTAACTCGTCCGTCAGATTATCCATCATTTTGTCATTCTTAAAGTTTTAGTCGCTATTTTACATTCACATGTAGTGTGTCTCTCGTTAATGTGGCCCCTTGTTAAAGTGAAATGCATTGACCTGAATTGTGCTATACATTAAAATAATTAGGAACGTGAAGAACGTCCTCAAATTACCCGTTGTACTGCATTATCTGACAGAACGGTTAATCATAGAAGAGTTTGTATGACAACCCAATGCATATTGGAGGTAAATTAGCAGCGACTACGGTTTAAATCATGATTGGTGTGTGTGGGGACCGCTTCCTTCGGAAACCGCGCCAAATATTTCCATTTAACATGAGCAGATCTGGAATGTTCTCAAAGGGGTTCAGCTGCCGGTCTGCTTAAGGAAACACTAGTCTAAGAAAATCTAGAAAATATGTATAGTTTTTGTTTGTGGAGCAAACAGGATCGCCGACTTCCGTGGGACCCTTTTTTGTTTCCCGGCCCACACAAATTCTACCATTGCCGATTGTCTGTTCACCTAACCCGAAGGCCACAACATAAGCGACACATATTATTTATAAGCCTTGGCAAGGGCGGATCCAGGGGGCCCAAACAAAACAATTTTTTTAAAGTGGCGTCGCATCAAAGGCAGGCACTGCGTACACCACCATCTATTCCTCCTAAAGATTTAGTTAAAGTGGTTAGAAATAGCCTCAGATTGCACCACAGAGCATCTAGAATCCAATTTTTTCTGGGCCCTTAATAAGCGGGCCCCGAAACCCACGCCGCCTTTTTTTCGAGACACTTTTTTGAAGACCAAAATTTGTTTGGCGCCCCCCCCCCCCAAAAAAAATTGTGTTCTGGATCCGCCCTTGAGCGTTGGTTGCTAAGATCAGCAAAAATCAGCCCCGTTCCCTATAAGGCCAAAAAAGTCTCCGGTTTCTTGTATGGAGCTTGCCCAAAAAGTGGTGCGGCGATGCGGCTTTTTTTTTTTACCTTTTTTTTTCTGCTTCTAATGTCGGTTGATGCTGCAAAATGGTGCCCGACTTAACTTAGTGCAAATATATGGGAGTCCAGTCAGTCCACAGAGGCCACATCAAGCTTATTCTCTATTGTGCTGCAGCAGGATTTCAGTCAAACCAGTGAGTTTGGCGGTTTTGAGACATCATCTTTTATTGAAAAAAAAATCTTTTTTCATTTTGCCGACGCGCAAGGCTACGGCGACGCGCGCGCATACCAGAAACCGGAGACTTTTTTTTGTGGCCTATCGAAGACGTTAACCTGGACTTTGCAGATAGTCGATTCCAAACTGGCCAAACTTATGTTCAACCCTTAAGTTTGATAAAGCATAGCGTTTGTTACAAAGATAATTTGAAAATATTCCAAAAACTCACCTGCAATATACCTTTATTAATTTGTTTTCGACTGATAGGCTTTTTTTGTGGGGCAACCAGTATGTAGAGCTTACCGATCACGCTAAATTACTGTGGGTCAGATATTATCAAAAACGTCCGTTTACTAATAACCAAACAGGCTGTCTGCGACTTGTGATTTGACTTGTGATCGGCTTGTGACTGGATTACGACTCTGCTCGTTTGACATATTCGGCCCCATCAGGGTCATATTTGGCGAATTATAAAGGGGCCATACTTTTATTACTATTGCTTAAGTGGGATAGTTTGGGGAATTAAAGTGCAAATTATAGGCTACGCTATGAAACAATAATGTGCTACCAATTTTCGTGCTACATAAGTATGGGAGATTTAACAAGCGTTTGGTGTTTTTTTGGTCTTTTGTTTCATGTAGTTATTTCGATACTCATTTCCACTTAATGGATAATAGATAATCCGCATATTGGATGGATTCAGAGATGTTCGTTACAGCATATACCCTGTCGCAGAGGCGGCGGAAAAGGGGGGGGGTCATGGGGGCATTTGCCCCCCCCCCCCCCCGATTTTCCCAGGCCAACAAAAGTGCCCCTCTTACGGTAATGTGCCCCCTCGAAATGAAAACAAAACTGCCCCTCAAACGTACAGGTATGAAAGCATATGATCGCGCTACAAATGCATTTGTTTTCTCTCTTGTAATGCAAAACTTCCCCTCAAAACAGAAGTACCCCTCTCGCATTAGCAAGATTGTGCACCTAGCTCTAGATGGAAAACTACCCCTCGAAAGCACAAATACCGCTCTCGAAATAATAAACTTGTGCCCCTCTCGAGAAGGAAAATGTACCATCAAAAACAATAGTGCTCCTCTCGCTATAACTTCTCGAGATGGAAAACTGCCATTCGAAAGCATAGTGCCCCGCTCGCGACATTAAAATTGTGGACCCCCTCTCAAGATTGAAAACTGGCCCCTAAAAACAGTACTGCTCTGCACGTGAAGAAAATTGTCACTAAACTGGCCATCAAAAGCAGCAGTACCCCTCTCGCGAAAAAAATGATCTCTTTACATAACTAGGTAAATAAAAACACAAAGGAAAACAACAAAAATTAAACCAGCACATACCGATATATAGAATTAGAGTAGATAAGATACATATTGTGATTAATCATTTATACTTATTGGGTACTAATTTTAAAGCAACGTCTTTAAGAGAAATTTTACAATTTTTTTCTTCTTTATTGAAGCATAATTACGATGGACGTCTTTCTTTCATATCGTCATTGGTGTTTCCCATCATGTTGCTTGATTGTATTCTATTTAATATATTAAATTTAATATTTAATTTCAAACTATTTCATCAAATTAAAACGAACTCACCATTTAAAATTAATAAACGTTTATTAATACATACAATTATACTTTGGTGGAGGTCAAACTCGATGTGCACCAAAATGTTAAATAAATATTGGTGTTCTCTAACTCGTCCGTCAGATTATCCATCATTTTGTCATTCTTAAAGTTTTAGTCGCTATTTTACATTCACATGTAGTGTGTCTCTCGTTAATGTGGCCCCTTGTTAAAGCGAAATGCATTTACCTGAATTGTGCTATACATTAAAATAATTAGGAACGTGAAGAACGTCCTCAAATTACCCGTTGTACTGCATTATCTGACAGAACGGTTAATCATAGAAGAGTTTGTATGACAACCCAATGCATATTGGAGGTAAATTAGCAGCGACTACGGTTTAAATCATGATTGGTGTGTGTGGGGACCGCTTCCTTCGGAAACCGCGCCAAATATTTCCATTTAACATGAGCAGATCTGGAATGTTCTCAAAGGGGTTCAGCTGCCGGTCTGCTTAAGGAAACACTAGTCTAAGAAAATCTAGAAAATATGTATAGTTTTTGTTTGTGGAGCAAACAGGATCGCGCACGGCAGCCTCGGTAATGGGAACCAACATGGCGCACAGCGAGATCGTACCCATGGGGAACGAGGTTGCCACAGACCTTGAGGTTCTAGGGGTGATGCCTGGTCCAGTCCAACCAAATTAATAGCTCGTTGTTGGATCCTATCAAGAAGGGGGGAGCAGTCTGAAGCACTAGCTCAGATATGACTGCATGTATTCCTACTGCAAAATGGTAATAACGTTTACCACTATAACGTGAAGTTTGTGTGGTGATGAGCTTCGATTTTCACTGAATTCGAAGGCATCACAGCACTTATCAAAAAACACGATCAAGGCGCCTACACCAAGCACGGACAAATAGTTCGAAGTCTGAGAGAAATAACTAGTGAAGTTAACGGGATTTCAACTCTCTTTTCAAGATGTCCAGGGATGTTATTTCACGACTGTCTAGTCAGGACAGGGAGCCTTTATTCAAAAACGGCAGGTGCTGCCTTGGCGAAGGCACGCTGACCAGAGCAGAGAGTTCTACTAATCCGTTTCCATGTGTCCACATCTGGAGGTTTACTGAACTGAAAGATACTGTACATTAAAATTCAATAATTAAAGATCAACTGCATAATCCACTTTGATGATTATGCAGATAAGTGCATAATTACATGAATTTGTTGCCTTACGAGTAGGCCCTGCAGTTAATTTAACACAAATTACCATACTTTTATTCAATACACTTGTTATTGAATAGTTAAGTGATCCATATGGTGTTTCGCTGACCACAGTTCAATAGGCCTGGGACCTAATGACGTCACGCTTTCTTTACATGTGCGCTTTCCTATGTGTCAGACGGTCCCTACTTTGTCTGGCGTCCCGACTTCGCTCCCATAGGAAATTAAGCGCATATGCAAACAAAGCCATAACGTCATTAGGACTTGGTATATTAACCGATAGGTTTAGGTTAAGTCAGAGGTAACTGCTTGATAGTCGAATTCAATAAGAGATCGTTTTTTAACATCACAAAAACTAAATCTAGTAAACGTCTTTTATTTGTCGAATAGGCAATGACTGTCTTGAGTACCACTTAAATGCATCGTGCAAGGTATAGAGGCATAAATATTCAAATGCCAAAGAGTAATTAGTGTTTAACCTGGAATGCACTTTTGAGGTTAAGTTCATGAAGTGCAGCGATTTGAGGTATAACAAAACACAGTACGTCAGAACGTATACTTAAAGTTAGACAAAATGCCGCACGAGAGTAGTTACCATTTTTGCTTTCGATGGATCGCTGTTTTCAGCATTCCAGTTACTCTCCATTCGACTGATAAGCATCGGACATAAAGCAGATTTCAGGGCATTGTGGCGACTGGTCAGTTTGCAGTATGTCTGGCTATGAAACTGAGCACGAACACCGATGTGTACCGTATAGTTAACGCGGTTCCACCTTGATTTTAGTAAGTGGTTTTAGGGCTTTATCGTTGGAATTCCTCGGTTTCCCTGTGTCAATCTGGAGGCTACTGGACATTCTAAAGCAATAATTAAAGGTCAATTGCATAATTTCACCACAATAATTATGCAGACCTGTGAATTTCATTTCCATACGAGAACTGTCAAATTACCTAATTTTATTCAAAGGATTTATCATTGGAATGATCAAAGTGAACCATACTTGAACGAAAGGTTGGTCTTGAAGAGATCACTAATTTCATAGTAAGGTAACAATTGATTTGCAAGCCATATATAATACCAAAGGTTTGACTTTAAAACGCTGAGGGCTCGAAACAAATCACAACTCGCCTCATCCCCCATTTTACATTCAACAATAATAAATATTCTAATAATTAACTCGAAGAAGTAAGTCCTTTGACTGCATACACTCTGGGTATATTGAATGTTATATTCCACCGACAGTGTTCTTCCCTCTGAGCAAAGTGTACAAAGGTGCTGAAGTATTATCCGGCAGTGGTTTGGATATAACATGGATATATTGTGCGTTATTCAACCAAAGCAGAGCAATATGTACGCCATACAGTTATACAAGAATCCAAACGGCCGAAGGCAGCATATCATCATGAAACAGTTATAGTGTAGTAACAGTAATAACTCCACGATATATATGTATTTTAACGATGACTGAATTTTAACGATGACTGAACGCTAACATTATAACGTTACGCCAAAGAAAGAAACGGAAGACCAAACTTCCTTTAAAAATGAACACTACGTAGGCTATCATGCATAATCGTTAAAAAAACCCGTGAAAAGACTCACAGTAAAATATGATTGGATGTGGCATCGTGCCCTGGTATCAGTTGGGTCCTCTTGTCAGTCTGACCACCGAGAGTGAGGCAATAATGTTCATGTTGACCTTTTGTGTGTTCAAAGGTGGACACTCGCAATTAATTTTCGGATAGTTTGGTAGACCCCATGGGTATAAACCGTACAACTGAATATTTTTGCAATTCCGTCTGAATAGGCGTTCAACGGTAATTTGAAAACGTTCCTCGCGCAATATGAATGGATAACAAAAATTGGGGGATATGATAGCAGTACATTGTCTGTGACTGATACTTTAAGAATGACAAAATGGCGCCGACGGGCGAGTATTGAGAACACCAATATTTATTACAAGGTCCATAGGACTTTACAAATTACCTTGTTATAACAGGTACCTTGTATTAACAATATTGGAAAACAAAGGAAAACAAAGAAAAACAAAGACTTATTACCAGGGTTCGACTGTACACATCGAGTTTGACCTCCGACGAAGTGTAATTGTATATATTAATAAAAAAAAAATAAAGGTCTATTAATTTTTATTGATGAATTAATTACATTTAATGAATTAATTTTAATTTGACAAGTTAATTTTAAATTCACGAAATAATTTAGATTTGATGAATTAATTTTAACTGATGAATTTCAATTTTAAAATTTACAAGAATAGATGCAATATGATGACAAACATATAAATAACGATGATTGTGAAAGAAAGAACTTCATGGTAACTATGCTTCAACAATTAAAGGAAACAAGAATTTGTACCAATTCTTTTGAGGACGTTGCATGAAAAAATAGTATCCAATACGCATATGTTATTAGTATCGTTTCGGTTTGCGGTAACACCATGTGGTAATAACTACTGCTTAGAAGATATTTAGTTCTGAAAAGAACTTGTCCTGCTTATTATCAACTTCGCTAAGTAGTTTTTTTGTTCTGATAAGAACAGTCCTGCTGTAAGTTCTAGACGAACTTGTCTTTGGTCTCAACGTTTCGACTAGCCTGCTCTAGTCATCGTCAGATTTCATAGATGGAATAGACTTGACGATGACTAGAGCAGGCTAGTCGAAACGTTGAGACCAAAGACAAGTTCGTTTAGAACTTACAGCAGGACTGTTCTTATCAGAACATAAAACTACTTAGCGAAGTTGATAATAAGCAGGACAAGTTCTTTTCAGAACTAAATATCTTCTAAGCAGTAGTTATTACCACATGGTGTTACCGCAAACCGAAACGATACCGATACTCCACCATGCAAAGCCTCAAATCTTATATATGTTATAAGTAACAATATATATCTAAGCTACTCTCATGTAAAATACCGGTGCGTGCTGGTGTATACAGTGTTAGTTGTATACAGAACTTTATATAGAACTATTTTAAAAATAAATGTAGGCCTACTGAAATTAAATGAATAGACTTGTAAATACGATGGAATTTAATAGATGGAATAGACTTGTGTATCGGTGCATACGTCATTATGCTGTAATGAACATCTCTGAACCCATCCAACGTGCTGATTATCTTTCATCCATCCACAATGATGTGAAATACCGAAATAACTACATGGAAATCGTACTCAATACAACAGCAAAAGTTTGACAACTTATTTTAAAGTACATGTATAGCCTAATCGTTTTCATAACGTCTGTACACTTTAATTCCCAAAACTTGCCCACTTATGCAATTATAATAATAATAATAATAATAATAAGACCATTATCATGTTGTGGCCATCTCGATTTTGTCCCATTCAAATCAACCAAAAGCGAGGCTGGAAGGGAAAAATAGGCTGGTTCCTTTTTGCACATAAAACGTTATCAGTCAGTACTGTTATTGGATACAGGGAACATGACTGAAATGGTGGCAGCATGATATAGGTCTATAGTATGGCCCCTTCATAACTCGGCAAATGTGACGTGTCTATCTGCTGGGGCTGAACGTTTCAAACAGCAGAGTCGTAATCTATAGTCAATCACAAATCAATCACACGTTGCAGACAGTCTGTTTGGGGGTTTAGGATATAGAAGAAGTAACTCTGCGTGATTGGTGAGCTCTTCCTTTTAGGGGCGATTCGCAAAGTCTAGGTTAGCATCTTCGTAAAGGTATACTGGGGCTCGTTTGGTCGATCGCGGCAGCCAAGGTTTATAGGTGCAGCCTATATGCGCTTGTGACAATTGGCAATAGACCATTATCATGTTGCGGCCATCTTGATTTTTCCCATTCAAATCAACGTAATCAAAGCGAGGCTGGAAGGAAAATAGTCTGGCTCCTTTTTGCACAAAAATATTACCAGTCAGTACCGTTATTGAATACAGGACCTGGGAACATGACTGAAATATGGCAGCAGCATAAAGGTATATCCGGGAAGGATGTGGTGGGCTGGTCGGAAAACCCGAGATCCTAGAAGATATAGGAAGTCTGCGATATAATAGTTTCATGAAGTTGAATTTCTAAATTCGACTCCTGAATGTCTGGTCAACATTCCTGCTTACTATGACCTGTGATGATTTGATTACAACCATGCAAACTAGGGCAGACAGAGTAGCATCTGCTGGCCGCGCACTTTGTCATCGTAATGATGACTGTCATAAGTTACGACGGCAAGCGGCTTAGCGCATCCTTCGGGTATCGAAATATCATCAAAGGAGTTTTCGAAGCAAGTCGTGTATCTCCTCGATTCGTCGTAGTCCCAACTCGCTTCAGTCTGGGAATTAGAGACAGAAAGAAAAAAGGGAAGAAGACTCTAAGCCGACAATGATGCAGGGTGGCGGTTCGGTTTCTCATGCATCTTCTGATTTATAGTCCATATACTAATGCCTTGCTGCCGAAAACACAAACCATAAGCTTTACAAAAGTGGTTTCCTTCCAAAATCATGAAGATAAATTAAGAAGTGTAGCCCTCATTGGCCTTATTCGCGAGTCGGCCATGTTGAATTGAAAGTGAGGTAAAATCTTCATTTTTGGAACTTGCGAAGTGAAATGAAAGCAAGTACATAAATAATTGAAGTCTACTTAAATGAATAATTTAAAATCTGTTATTTAATATTCCCTAATGTTTTAAGACAGATTGTTTAAAAAAAAAATGAAAGTAAAATAAGGCTGCATAAATGGTCTGGCGCCATCCCATTCAACAGATAACAATTTGTGAAATGCATTCAGGGAACACGACAAAAATGCCTAACTCGTGAATAAGGTCCATTGGGATTAAATCTGGGGTCAATAATTAATACTATCGGAAGTCGCGTTTATATCAACCAGTCCAGGCCTTTTGACAAGACGCAAGCGTGACTTTGGAATTCAAAATCGACTGCCGAAAGGTCAGGTGAATGATCGGACTATACACAGTGTAACTGGGTGATATGACGGCACAAAATTGAGACAAAATTCGAGGCTGCTCTTTTAACAAAGACACTCTCAGTCAGGCAGTGGCGTAGCCACCGGGGGGGGGGGGCGACCGCCCCCCCCCCATGAAACCTTGTGGCCCCCCCCCCCCCCCCCACTGAGATTTTGAGTTTCTAAAAAAAATTATCATTGATCTAAATCTAAATAGTTGCGAATGATCCACATGATGACCACTGAGAAACGACCCTTCGACCGGCGACCGCGGACCAGTAAGCTGACAACCGGCGTGACATAGCACATAATGATAATCTAAAATGCGTATTAACACCCACTGCACTGCTCGCTCACACCACGGAACACGTATTTTAGATAGGTGGTCCGTGGGTCACACAGTTTCAGTCAGCGATATCATAAAAGCTAAAATAATAATAATAGACCAATTAAAATTCCCTGAAATCAGTGGCGTAGCCACGGGGGGGGGGGGGGGGCTGGGGGGGCCTGGGGGGCTACAGCCCCCCCCCCATGAAACTTTGTCGCCCCCCCCCCGTCGCGCCCCCCCCCCCCCCCCCACTGAGATTTTGAGTTTCTAAAAAAATTATCCTTGATCTACATGACGCCATGGGCGTCAATCCTGGGTGGACAGGGGGACTGTGGGGGGGGGGGGGGTTGAAGGGTGGGGGACACAATATCAAATGTCCCGCCCCCCCCCCCAGATTTTTGAACTCGTGTCTCATTTACAGGGCCCTATTATGTACTACAATGTATCTTTTGCTTAGAAAATTTTGGTTAAAGTGGTCAGAAATTGCCTCAGATAGCACCATAGAGCATTTAGAATCCAAAATTTTTCGGGGCCCTTAAAGGGCCCCCGAACCCCACGTCTATAGCTCAGAATTCTGGTAGCAAATTCAATGACTCCAACCTCGAAAACAATGTTCCAAAAATTTCGTATGCCTTTAGCTGGGAAAACTTCGAAAATTATGTTTAAATTATTATCTTTTGTGCTAAGATAATTATTGGTTAAAGTGGTAAGAAATTGCCTCAGATCACACCACAGAGTATCGAGAATCCAAAACTTTTTTCGGGGCCCTTAAGCGGGCCCCGAACCCCACGCCTATAGCTCAGAATACCGATAGCTGATTCAATGACTCCAACCTCGAAAACGATGTTCAAATAATTATCTTTTGCTAAGAAAATATTAGTTAAAGCATGGAGGAAAGTGGTAAGAAATTGCTTCAGATCACACCACAGAACATCTAGAATCCATTTTTTTTCGGGGCCCTTAAGCGGGCCCCGAACCCCCACGCCGTAAGGGCTTCGCGCTTCGCGCTTCGCGCTTCGCGCTCGCATCAGTTCTGATCAAGGTATGTCCCCCCCCCACTTTTGAGAAGCGATTGACGCCCCTACATGACGCCCCCCATGAAATGTCCCCCCCCCCTGAAAAATTCCTGGCTACGCCACTGCAGTCAGGTCGTTACAGTTGAGGTTGCACAGGTCTTTTTTTGTGATCCATCCAAATACATCCTGCCACGCAGGCCTGTCTTTTAGCAAAGTCAATGTAAAGGAACCAATCTGCACTTACCCTGAAAAATCTCCAGTCTCTGCTTTGTATCCCTTCTCGAACACCGACCTGGAGTTTGTAAGGGTTCTTCGTGTATTCGAAAACTGCAAATGATAATCGCAGTATGTACATGCGTGAGCTTAACGTTAAACAATAATAATGCACAAGGGCGTTTTGAGAGCTTGTTGGCGGTTTATACATTTAGATCTTTCACGTATTAGCCATAGGCACATTTGACTTCATATTGTTCACACCACAATCGCTTATCCCTTTGAACCTAGGCGTCATTTTGTTACTTACTTGTCAAGCTGGAATATGATCATTCACCAGCTCAATAATTATTTAATCAATTTGATGGCCAATTTAAAATGGCAAAGACACAGCTTTAAACAAAAATGGTTATTGAAATGTGGTCATTCTTAAAGTAAATGGCAATGAAACAGCACGCTTGAACAATTACGGTTAGTAACATCGCCACCGTTGGTCACATCTTGATCACGGCAGTATAGCTTAGGTTAATTTCGTCTCAAAGCCTGTTACCGATCCAACAATTCACAGTATCAAACCCATGGACAGATTTCCTGTTGCCCTATCAGGTCTAATGCATACCATATTTGAGCATCAGTGTTACTTACCTGCTAAGACCTCGTGACTATAGAGGGGCAGAATAAAAAGTGTTGACACAAATCCATAGCGTCGTTGCATTTCATATTGATGAGACTGAATCCCTGATTTGAGGAGAGAAACAAAAGTATATGAGATGTAACTTTCTTCAAGTTATAGACCTATTTCAAGTTAAACTAGGTACCACTCTAGAATAGTTACCAGATTTGCACCAGATTGGTTACTGTTTTTAGCTTCCCAGTTACTCTCCACTTGACTGATCAGCATCAGACATGAAAACAGGATTCGGAGCATTTTGGCGACTGATCAGTAGATAACAAGTCTGGCCATATGAAAACTGAGCACCTAACACCGATGTGTACCGTATAAATGCTGGGCCAGCTTGAATTTTTTATAAAGAATTACTGGCATTAATTATTTGTGATTTAAGGGCTATATCAGCGTAGCTTGTCCGTGAATACCCTGTGTTAATCTGGAAGTTACTTGTACATTCTAATACAATAATTGAAGGGAAATTGCATAATTCACTGCGATAATTATACAGAGTTATGAATTTGTTTCCTAGTCCATTGTACTTTATTGGGTTTTTTTAAAGCAAATTACCATAATCTTATTCAAAAGATTTAGTATTGCAATGATTTAGTGATTCATATCGTGGATAGCTAAACATACATGCCAATAAGAGTCTTTCGGTAAAGAAAACCCAAGGTCAGGAACATATATAAGTTACAGAATTTTAACACTGTTTTAAACTTCTGTCCATGCACGGATCACAAAAAAAGGTAAGTGTTCTTTCAGCAAAACGAAAACAATTCACACACATCCCTATGTGATTTTTTTCGTTTTGCTGATGAAAGAACATTTACCTTTTTGTGATCCTTGGAAATAACCTTAAAACGGTTTTTGTGTTCAACATTCCGTATATAACATGAAAGGTACACATACGTGTTTTGAATGATTCTTGTACTAAACGAAAGCTTATTGATTGGGCTTTGATATCCTACATTTAGAAAGTGCTACATGCAGAACTTAATTAAATAATTGGTCCTGCCATTTGTGTTTCATTTTTAATACTCACACTGTACTTGCACTGCGACAAAACAGTACGCGTGTAGGCACATTATTGTTTATGTCCCATTGGGAAATAGACCGCTCCCTCAGTCAAGCCACGCCCATGATGTTTTGCAGGCCCGGATTATCCAATAGACACAGAGTAGGCACTGTGTCTAGGGCCTACGAAAATATCCGGGGCCTACGAAAAATTCGGGAGCCTACGAAAATACCGCAATGTGCCATAAAATTAATTATAGGCCTATATATACCCGCACCCACGCTTACACAGGCATAGAAGTGGGGTACTTCCTTTGTTCTCGTGTACTAAAATTTTGAAATGTCGCACACTAATTTCAAAATGCTCTTATTTTAACCAGAATTAATTTCCTGGGCTGAAATTCGGACTTAATATCCCTTTTCTAAAACTCTTCCATTAGCGACCAATCAACCCACCTTGGAAATTCCTAGTTTTTGAGTAAAATCCATATATCTATTTCGTGAAAAACTTGTGGGTACCAAAATGGTACCCCGCAAGTCGGTGGGCATTCCTTGTGGGGTACCTTCCATTGTTCCGGTACCCCATATAAGGCAGTGTTTATACGTTCACACACACCCACACCCACAGTTTTAAAAAACGATTTCACCAACTGGCGCGGCGCCGTAAAATGTACATCTCGTAAGCATACATGACCTACGTATACAATGTACGTGTAAAGTCTGTGCTTCTGAAGCACGGTGCCAACCATGGGCGTCGATTGGTGGGGGACGGAGGGGCATGTCGTCGTCTTCAAGCTATTTTCGTCCCCGAATAAAACATTGTAAACTTCATATTTTGATTCTATAGCTCAGAACAGCTGGTTTTAAGTACTCCAAACTCGAAAATGATGATGTTCTTTTGCTAAACAAAAGTTGGTTAAAGTGGTCATAATTGTCTCAGATGTCACCACAGAGTGTCTAGAATCCAAGGGTTTTTCAGGGCTCTTAAGCGGGCCCCAACCCCACGCCGTTTAGGCTTCGCACTCGCATTAGTTCTGATCAAGAGACAGTGCCACCTCCACTTTTGAGAAGCAATTGACGCCCTTGGTGCCAACAGGCTTTTAGAGCTAGGACCCGGGTCCTGGCCTGATTTGTACAGTGCGTTGTACCTTGAATTTGGTGCCGGTGGCTAGAGCGGAGTAGGGCCTACGGAACACTGGTGCCTAGAGCCTACGAAACACCTAATCCGGGCCTGATGTTTTGACCAATCACGGTTCTGATTGCAGCACTCACTAATATAATAATAATATCCTACAGAAGTTTGCCCTACATGCACGCTTGTAAATGGTGTGCTAGTTCACTGACTTTGTCAGTAGGTTTATAAATCATTTTATTAATAATTATTACTCGGTCATATTTTTACGCCAGTGTGGAAATTGAAGACCGGGACATTTCAGACCGGGTAATTTCAAACACTGTAATATAATTTCGGGTAAGTAAATATTCTGAATCCTATAGAGAAAAAAAAACTGAAGTCACAATTTGTGCAGTACAGCTAGGTTATTCCACTGGAAACATGATGGACAATATGCATCTCACACGGAGATCGCGTGTGGGGCTATTGTGAAATGTAATCGGCAACTTTTTTTCTGACATTAGGAAGGGCTGATGCCGCTTCACAGAATCTTGTGTAGGAAGTACGCATGGCATTATGGGTATCTCATCAGCAGCGCTGCATGCTACGTCACAGGTCACGCAAAATCTATCCCATGAGAGCTCGAAGAAATCAGCCCTTCCCAGCGTCCTGTTTGCAGGAGGGGGGGGGGTACGAGCGAAGGCGCCCGACATCTGACAGCGCTTAATTGTATGACAAACTTTAATATGTAGGATATTCTGGTGTAGTATGTTTCTCGGTTCGAGTATATGCCCACCGCTGCACCTCTTGCACTTTGGGTGGCATGGGTGGCTAATTGTGCGATGTGGCCGGCAGCCATAGGCGCCTTTACGTGCCAGCGGCCCGACCACGTTGTAGCATACCAGCATAATTCAGCATACCAGCTGCGAGTAAGGATGATTAGCCTCCCAAATTATTATTATATTAACATAAAACAGTACATTGGAACTGAAGAACAAAGTACCTGGCATTTGAAGATGTTTTACCTTGAATGGCATTTAATTACTCGAAAGCTATTGCTTATTCGACAAATATAATAAAAGACGTTTACATTTGCATATTAATGCAAAAACAAAACCGACTCATAAATTATTGAGTTATTAATAAACAGCATATATACGGTACACATCGGTGCATGGTCCTCAGTTTTCACGTACAATTTGGCCAGAGCTGTTAAACTGATCAGTCGCCAAAATGCTCCGAATCCTGCTTGCATGTCTGATGCTTGTCGTCAGTAGAGTGGAGAGTAACTGGAATGCCGAAGAAAGCGATTCATCAAAAGCAAAAATGGTAACTACAGGGTGAGTCAAAAAAAGCGGAAACCAAACCCCCAAAACTATATTTCATATTTAAAAGAAAAATATGTAGCACCGAAAATAATACTGACTGGAAAGCCAATTTCATAAGCTACTTTTAGATGAAAAATGACTGAAATTGCTCAATCCGTTCAAAGAATATCACCATTTAAACACAATGACCCTTAAACCTTTTTCGTCAAAAAAAGCGATTTCTAGAATCGTCGTCCAAATTGTCTTCAAACATCACCAGCGATAAAACCTCAGTTGAAAAGTAAAAAAATATTACACAGAGTCTTTTTGAAGGCCCGTCTTTTAATAAAGTGGATTTTAAAAATAATATGTTTTGCCTAACAAGGGTCATTAATAAAGATATTGTGTACTACAGTTGTTGACAGTTGTTGAAACAAGTTTTCTTTGTTGTTCCAAATAGTCAGAATACACAATAAATTGCTCCTTTTTTTGGGACGAAACAGGTTTTAGGTTTATTGCGTTTAAATGGTGATATTATTTGAACGGATTAAATAATTTCAGTATTTTTTTCATCTAAAAGTAGCTTATGAAATTGGCTTTTCAGTCATTACTATTTTTGGTGCTTCATTTTTTTTTTTTTTTTAATATGAAACATATTTTGGGGGGTTTGGGTTCCTCTGTTTTTGACTCACCCTGTACATGTATTCTCCTGCCGCATATTGTCTAACGTATAAAGTCCCAACAAAAGAAAGTTACATTCCCTTTCTTTGATTTTCCCACCGCCAATCAGGGATTCAGTCGCATCAATATGACATGCAACGACGCTGAGGATGTGTGTCAACACTGTGTCATAATTCCCCTCTTTGGACAGGAATTCTTAACAGGTACGTAACTCATAGAGACGTTAATCCAGCCTCGGGCAACATAAATCTGTCCGTGTAACGGGTGAGTACAACAAAATGAAACCAAAATGGCAGAACCAATTTTTGAATGAAGTTCAAGTTGCCTGTAGCACATTCAAAATCTAGGATATGAAAACCCAATCAATAAGCTTTCATTTAAAATAAGAATCATTGAAATCACTCGTGTAATTTTTCGAGGTTTTTTTTTTCAAGAGTTTTGAATACAAACACCGTTTAAAAGTTCTGTCCATGGATCACAAAAAAAGGTAACACCGGTGTTCTTTCAGCAAACGAACACAATTTTTACAGGGATGCATGTGAATTGTTTTGGTTTTGCTGGAAGAATGCTTAACTTTTTTGTGATCCGTGGACAGAACTTTAAAACGGTGTTTGTGTTCCGAATTCTGTAACGTGAAAAGTACATGAGATTTTAATTATTCTTGTACTAACAGAAAGTTTATTGATTGGGCTTTCATATCCTAGATTTTAAAAGTGCTACAAGCAAAACTGCATTAAAAAATTGGTCCTGCCATTTGGGTTTCGTTTTTTTTCTAGTCACCCTGTAGAGTGATTTTAAAAAAATCCACTAAAGGTAACAGGCCAGAACAAAGTATGCGCAAAGGTACTAAGCATGAACATGCAGTTGTGCGATAATGAAATAAACAATATTTTAGCTGGATTGAATTTTGTATTTTCGAGCAATTTTAAACATTAATTTCGAACGATTACAGTACAAGCTCTCAATATAACAAATTGATCATTCTTGCAATATTGTCCTCCGAAAGAAAGGAAATAAAATAAAACAAAAAGTTATGTGGCGATGGCCAAGTCTTCAGGAGTCGGACTTCCATATAGAACTCTTCCGGGACTCGGTACACCACACCTCCTTCCCTGTCCATCCATGTACCTCGAAAGTCAGGCACCATAAAGGGGGAAAACGAGGTGGCACCCTAAGCCTTGCTGCCGAGTCAGCAAAAGAACCCCGTACCTATACGCAGATGCCAACCTGGACTTCGCAGACAGTCCCAACTTGTGAGTCAGCTTACCGACCGACCGAGCTAACTGCAGTTGGTAAATGACGACGGGAAATTAACACTCTTAAATGACAGAACCGCGGGCATCGAAAACCAAAAAAATGACACCAAGCAGGTTCGAACCCCTAACCCTGGGTCCGTTGTCTGACAGCTTAACAACTAGGCTGTTTCAGTAAGTACTTTTCTCTTTGCGTATAAAAACATAATCGTTATTTCCGCAGTGGGAGGGTTACTTTGTGTTTCATAGCTGCACGAAAGATGCATCGGCATCGTGCTATATACATGAATGCTGTTACGTAACTCTTTTCTGCAATCATTCTTATGTACAGTTGACTATTCAGTCACTACGAGCAATTAACCTTACCAAGCTCGTTCTTATTCTGTCTCATCAATTATTATTTCGCGTCGCGTGTCTTTTGGCTGGCACTGACATGTCACTATGATTGAGAGAAATTCTAGCAAGTTTCCCCAACCTAATTATATTTATATCAAACTACTAACCCGTTTACAAATTTTTACAAGGGATTTTTGGTAGTCTGATTCTATTTCAGTCCCTTAGCTAGCTTGGGAAACTTCATCTTTTCTTGTACTTACGCTTAGTCTAGGGAATGATGCCATTATAATACAATGTCACATTAACGTCAGTCGGTGGCATGATTAATCGTGACCACGCGGGGGCAATGACGGCCAGTGGCGTATATCTGTGCTTGCGAGTGGTGGGGGGATGGGGGATGACCAAAATCATAACATTCGGGCTATTCACAACGCAATGCGCCACCAAATGTTTGCCATGGAGAGTCAGTTTTTGGAATTACGGTCGACAAAACAAAGCCGATTTGAATGAGTGTCATATAAGGCCAAAAAAGTATCCGGTTTCTGGTATAGAGCTTGCCCAAAAAGTGGTGCGGCGACGCGGCTTTTTTACCTGATTTTTTTTTGCTTCAAATGTCGGTTGATGACTGCAAAATGGTGCCCGACTAAACTTAGTGCAAATGGGAGTCCAGAGAGGCCACATTAAGCTTATTCTCTATCGTAACCCCATCTAAAAACACGTTAAAATTGTGCAGCAGCAGGATTCCAGTCAAACCAGTGAGTTTGGCGGTTTTGAGACATCATCTTTCATTGAAAAAAAAACGTTTTCATTTTGCCGACGCGCATGGCTACGGCGACGTGCGTGCATACCAGAAACTGGAGACCTTTTTTGGCCTTAAGTTACTTAAGCTAAGTGGTTATAAATTCGGGTATAGCGTTCTGCCGCCTTACTAAAAACACCATATTGGTACATAAGAAAAAAAAGGCAAATTTATACTTGAATCATACGCTTACAAAACTACTGACCGGAAAAACTAATAATTTCAAATGTCCCGCGCTGCGAATTTGTCGACCATCTCCCACACCCACAATGCACTAGGAAAAACTAACTTTCCGTGGCAAACTCTTGGTGGCACATGAAACGCCCGAATTGCCCGGCCGTGAGCTTTCGAAAGGGGGGGGGGGCTGGACACCACATTATACTGGGATGCTCGTTATCAATTATGTATACTCGCGCTTACATTTTTGAAAGCTTTTTGTACTTTGTTTCTCCACTTTCCAGTACTATTGAATACATTTTAGTTGCTTGGACGTGCGGAAAATACCTCAAAATCCTCATTGTTTCCTCATCAGGAAAAAAGTGGGGAATGATTCAATAGCCCATCCCCGCGGTCAAAAAGTGTGGGGGTATCACCCCACCCACACCCCGGGAATTACGCCCCTGATGATGGCGCACTGAGCCAATTCAACGAGCCTGCCACTCGCATGGTCTTTTTTTCGTGTCCGGGTTGCCATACGCCTTGACTCAAGTCTATGGTCATAAAAAGGCATTTGAGATGAAACAAAGCAAATCCATGAACCTTTGGCGACTGAACGATCTAAATTGGGATCGCATTGTGTGCTTAACAAGCGAGTATAATTTTTACTAACACCTGTGTTTTCGAGGGATGGTTTTCCATCTCGAGAAGATTCACAATCTTGTTAATGCGCGAACCGGAAAATGTCCCTGTCTCAAAAACTACATAATAAAAATATGTGGCTATAGATATTGGGAGTGGGGGTACAAAGACGGATCCAGAGCGCACTTTTGTTGGGGGGGGGGGGGGCTGTATAATTCAAACAAGCCAGGCCAAACTGGTATTGGTCCTAGCTCTAAAAGCCTGTTGGCTCCAATTCTCGAGGGCGTCTTATGTTTCTCAAAGTGGGGGTGGTACATAAAACATGTGTATCTTGATCGGTACTACACTGCAAAAACTATGGTGTTAAATTTACACCATTAGTATCTATATAGGACCATCTGGTGTTAAATTTTACTGGTGTTGTCACATATAAATACCGAATGGTGTTAAATTAACACTACAGTTTTTGCAGAGTAATTGTGCGAGTGAGAAGCCTAAACGGCGCGGGGTTCGGGGCCCGCTTAAGGGCCCCTGAAAAAAATGGATTCTAGGCGCCCTATGGTGCGATCCGAGGCAATTTCTGACGACTGCATTTTGGCACAAGATCATCATTTAAACATCTTTTTCGAGTTTGGAGTCATTAAATCAGCTGTTCCGAGCTATAGAATCAAATTTAGGTTACATATTTTTATTCAGGGACGCAAATCGTTGGGGAACGATATCAGTCACCCCGTTCCCCACCATTGACGCCCATGGTTGGCACCGTGCTTCTGAACGACAGCCTTTACACGTACATTTTATACGTAGGGCCAACGCATACATGCTGTACAGCGTCAGTTGGTGAAATCGAAAATTCCGAGAGAGACCCTTAAACTTTCTTAAAACTTTTATCTGCGCGTGTGGGTGTGTGTGGGAAGGCCTATATGTTTTATGGCACACTGCGGTATTTTCGTAGGCCGTCCCCAAATTTTTCGTAGGACCCCAAATTTTTCGTAGGCCCTATGCTATGCACAGTGCCTACTGTGCCTGTTAAGTAATCCGGGCCTGGTAACCCGGATATATTGCCACCAACGTTTATAGAAGCCGTATTGCAAGATTTCTGTAAAATAAAACTTTTATCTGCGCGTGTGGGTGTGTGTGGGAAGGCCTATATGTTTTATGGCACACTGCGGTATTTTCGTAGGCCGTCCCCAAATTTTTCGTAGGCCCCCACATTTTTCGTAGGCCCTATGCTATGCACAGTGCCTACTGTGCCTGTTAAGTAATCCGGGCCTGGTAACCCGGATATATTGCCACCAACGTTTATAGAAGCCGTATTGCAAGATTTCTGTAAAATAAAGCCCATGTAAATATTGCGGTTGTTCTTTGCAGTTGTCGAATACACGAAGGACCCTTACCAACTCGAGGTCAGTGTCCAAGAAGGAAGACAATCCAGAGACTGGACCTTTTCTCAAGGTAAGTGCGCATTGGTTCCTTTACACTGGGTTTATTGGGGAATCGATGTGTTAGCAAGTTCGCGGCTACTGGAAGGACCCATTGCTTTGCAAACACAACAGCCTCGTTTTTATTTCAACTGGGCGGTATCCTTATATTACATTTTTTGGATTGCTTTTGGTCTGGTTCCTCCCCCTCAACCTTAATGCCTAGGGCGGCCCTGCCAGTAGCACTTAGACTTCCGACGACACCGCTCTTTGGATTGGGTCGTATAGTCCGACGCCTCATATAGGTCCGACGCCTCATAAGTCCGAAATTTCGGACTTATGAGGCATAAATTCCGCTCATAGGTCCGACGCCTCATAAGTCCGAAATTTCGGACTTGTGAGGCATAAATTCCGCTCATAGGTCCGACGCCTCATAAGTCCGACAATGGACAAACGCTGTTTCGGACTTATGAGGCGTCGGAGCTATGAGGCGTCAGACCTATGAGGCGGAATAAATAAATTGTTTGCCTCATAAGTCCGACGATTCATGAGTCCGAAATTTCGGACTTATGAGGCGTCGGACCTATGAGGCGTTGGACTTAGTATGTATGAGCGGACCCCTTTGCATCCAGGGGACACACAAACCCTTCCAGAATGACAAAGTTGCAATCCTCAGAAGAATTGGAATATGGACTACTTAGAAAATGAAACTGGAATCGCTCTAGGAAAAATCGCGCCCATGCATTATGGGCATACTATTGACATTAATTCGCTGGCTAATTGTTAACCAACTTCTTTCTTTTCTCTGTAATCTCCAGACGACCTAGCTGGAAAGTATCGGTGGTGCGAATCCGCCTACTCCGAAGCCAGTTGGGACTACGACCACTCATGGAGATACACCATTTGCTACGAAAACATCTTTGATGATATCTCCGTACCCGAAGATTGCGCTAAGCCTCTTGCCGTCGTAACGCATGAAAGTCACTATTACGACGACGAAGTACGCGGCCAGCAGATGCTGTTTTGCCTGCCCTAGTTTGCATGGTTGTAATCAATGATTAAGTCATCACAAGTCATAGCAAGCAATTGTGCGGTAGACAAAACATACTGGAGTCGAATTTATTAATTCAACTTGAATTATTGCCGACTTCCGTGGGACCCTTTTTTGTTTTTGGGTTTCCCGGCCCACACAAATTCTACCATTGCCGATTGTCTGTTCACCTAACCCGAAGGCCACAACATAGGCGACACATATTATATATAAGCCTTGGCAAGGGCGGAACCAGGGGGCCCCAAACAAAACATTTTTTTTTAAGTGGCGTCGCATCAAAGGCAGGCACTGCGTACACCACCATCTATTCCTCCTAAAGATTTAGTTAAAGTGGTTAGAAATAGCCTCAGATTGCACCACAGAGCATCTAGAATCCAATTTTTTTTTGGGCCCTTAATAAGCGGGCCCCGAAACCCACGCCGCCTTTTTTGGGAGACACTTTTTGGAAGACCAAAATTTGTTTGGCGCCCCCCCCCCCAAAAAAAATTGTGTTCTGGATCCGCCCTTGAGCGTTGGTTGCTAAGATCAGCAAAAATCAGCCCCGTTTCTAGTATAAGGCCAAAAAAGTCTCCGGTTTCTTGTATGGAGCTTGCCCAAAAAGTGGTGCGGCGATGCGGCTTTTTTTTTTACCTATTTTTTTTTGCTTCTAATGTCGGTTGATGCTGCAAAATGGTGCCCGACTAAACTTAGTGCAAATATATGGGAGTCCAGTCAGTCCACAGAGGCCACATAAAGCTTATTCTCTATCATAACTCCATCTAAAAACACGTTAAAATTGTGCTGCAGCAGGATTCCAGTCAAACCAGTGAGTTTGGCGGTTTTGAGACATCATCTTTTATTGAAAAAAAAAAATCTTTTTGCCGACGCGCATGGCTACGGCGACGCGCGCGCATACCAGAAACCAGAGACTTTTTTTGTTTGGCCTATCGAAGACGTTAACCTGGACTTTGCAGATAGTCGATTCCAAACTGGCCAAACTTATGTTCAACCCTTAAGTTTGATAAAGCATAGCGCTTGTTACAAAGATAATTTGAAAATATTCCAAAAACTTCCGTTTACTAATAACCGAACAGGCTGTCTGCGACTTGTGATTTGACTTGTGATCGGCTTTTGACTGGATTACGACTCTGCTCGTTTGACATATTTGGCCCCATCAGGGTCATATTTGGCGAATTATAAAGGGGCCATACTTTTATTACTATTGCTTAAGTGGGATAGTTTGGGGAATTAAAGTGCAAATTATAGGCTACGTTATGAAACAATAGTGTGATACCAATTTCCGTGCTACATAAGTATGGGAGATTTAACAAACGTTTGGTTTTTTGTCTTTTGTTTCATGTAGTTATTTCGATACTCATTTCCACTTAATGGATAATAGATAATCCGCATATTGGATGGATTCAGAGATGTTCATTACAGCATATACACTGGCGCAGAGGCGGCGGAAAATGGGGGGGGGGTTATGGGGGCATTCCCCCCCCCAGATTTTCCCAGGCCAACAAAAGTGCCCCTCTTACAGTTACAAATGTGCCCCCTCGAAATGAAAACAAAACTGCCCCTCAAACGTACAGGTATGAAAGCATATGATCGCGCTACAAATGCATTTGTTTTCTCTCTTGTAATGCAAAACTTCCCCTCAAAACAGAAGTACCCCTCTCGCATTAACAAGATTGTGCACCTAGCTCTAGATGGAAAACTACCCCTCGAAAGCACAAATACCGCTCTCGAAATAATAAACTTGTGCCCCTCTCGAGAAGGAAAATGTACCATCAAAAACAATAGTGCTCCTCTCGCTATAACTTCTCGAGATGGAAAACTGCCATTCGAAAGCATAGTGCCCCGCTCGCGACATTAAAATTGTGGCCCCTCTCAAGATTGAAAATTGGCCCCTAAAAACAGTACTGCTCTTCACGTGAAGAAAATTGTCACTAAACTGGCCATCAAAAGCAGCAGTGCCCCTCTCGCGAAAAAAAAATGATCTCTTTACATAACTAGGTAAATAAAAACACAAAGGAAAACAACAAAAAATAAACCAGCACATACCGATATATAGAATTAGAGTAGATAAGATACATATTGTGATTAATCATTTATACGTATTGGGTTCTAATTTTAAAGCAACGTCCTTAAGAGAAATGTTACAATTTTTTTCTTCTTTATTGAAGCATAATTACGATGGACGTTTTTCTTTCACATCGTCATTGGTGTTTCCCATCATGTTGCTTGGTTGTATTCTATTTAATATATTTAATTTAATATTTAATTTCAAACTAATTCATCAAATTAAAACGAACTCACCATTTAAAATTAATAAACGTTTATTAATACATACAATTATACTTTGGTGGAGGTCAAACTCGATGTGCACCAAAATGTTAAATAAATATTGGTGTTCTCTAACTCGTCCGTCAGATTATCCATCATTTTGTCATTCTTAAAGTTTTAGTCACATAGAATGTGCCGCTATTTTACATTCACATGTAGTGTGTCTCTCGTTAATGTGGCCCCTGTTGAAGCGAAATGCATTTACCTGAATTGTGCTATACATTAAAATAATTAGGAACGTGAAGAACGTCCTCAAATTACCCGTTGTACTGCATTATCTGACAGAACGGTTAATCATAGAAGAGTTTGTATGACAACCCAATGCATATTGGAGGTAAATTAGCAGCGACTACGGTTTAAATCATGATTGGTGTGTGTGGGGACAGCTTCCTTCGGAAACCGCGCCAAATATGTCCATTTAACATGAGCAGATCTGGAATGTTCTCAAAGGGGTTCAGCTGCCGGTCTGCTTAAGGAAACACTAGTCTAAGAAAATCTAGAAAATACGTATAGTTTTTGTTTGTGGAGCAAACAGGATCGCGCACGGCAGCCTCGGTAATGGGAACCAACATGGCGCACAGCGAGATCGTACCCATGGGGAACGAGGTTGCCACAGACCTTGAGGTTCTAGGGGTGATGCCTGGTCCAGTCCGACCAAATTAATAGCTCGTTGTTGGATCCTATCAAGAAGGGGGGAGCAGTCTGAAGCACTAGCTCAGATATGACTGCATGTATTCCTACTGCAAAATGGTAATAACGTTTACCACTATATAACGTGAAGTTTGTGTGGTGATGAGCTTCGATTTTCACTGAATTCGAAGGCATCACAGCACTTATCAAAAAACACGATCAAGGCGCCTACACCAAGCACGGACAAATAGTTCGAAGTCTGAGAGAAATAACTAGTGAAGTTAACGGGATTTCAACTCTCTTTTCAAGATGTCCAGGGATGTTATTTCACGACTGTCTAGTCAGGACAGGGAGCCTTTATTCAAAAACGGCAGGTGCTGCCTTGGCGAAGGCACGCTGACCAGAGCAGAGAGTTCTACTAATCCGTTTCCATGTGTCCACATCTGGAGGTTTACTGAACTGAAAGATACTGTACATTAAAATTCAATAATTAAAGATCAACTGCATAATCCACTTTGATGATTATGCAGATAAGTGCATAATTACATGAATTTGTTGCCTTACGAGTAGGCCCTGCAGTTAATTTAACACAAATTACCATACTTTTATTCAATACACTTGTTATTGAATAGTTAAGTGATCCATATGGTGTTTCGCTGACCACAGTTCAATAGGCCTGGGACCTAATGACGTCACGCTTTCTTTACATGTGCGCTTTCCTATGCGTCAGACGGTCCCTACTTTGTCTGGCGTCCCGACTTCGCTCCCATAGGAAATAAGCGCATATGCAAACAAAGCCATAACGTCATTAGGACTTGGTCTATTAACCGATAGGTTTAGGTTAAGTCAGAGGTAACTGCTTGATAGTCGAATTCAATACGAAATCGTTTTTTAACATCACAAATACTAAATCTAAACGTCTTTTATTTGTCGAACAAGCAATGACTGTCTTGAGTACCACTTAAATGCATCGTGCAAGGTATAGAGGCATAAATATTCAAATGCCAAAGAGTAATTAGTGTTTATACCTGGAATGCACTTTTGATGTTAAGTTCATGAAGTGCAGCGATTTGAGGTATAACAAAACACAGTATGTCAGAACGTATACTTAAAGTTAGACAAAATGCCGCACGAGAGTAGTTACCATTTTTGCTTTCGATGGATCGCTGTTTTCAGCATTTCAGTTACTCTCCATTCAACTGATAAGCATCGGACATAAAAGCAGATTTCAGGGCATTGTGGCGACTGGTCAGTTTGTAGTATGTCTGGCTATGAAATTGAGCACGAACACCATGTGTACCGTATAGTTAACGCGGTGCCACCTTGATTTTGGTAAGTGGTTTTAGGGCTTTATCGTTGGAATTCCTCGGTTCCCTGTGTCAATCTGGAGGCTACTGGACACTCTAAAGCAATAATTAAAGGTCAATTGCATAATTTCACTACAATAATTATGCAGACTTGTGAATTTCATTTCCATACGGAGTACTGTCAAATTACCTAATTGTATTCAAAGGATTTATCATTGGAATGATTAAAGTGAACCATACTTGAACGAAAGGTTGGTCTTGAAGAGATCACTAATTTCATAGTAAGGTAACGATTGATTTGCAAGCCATATATAATACCAAAGGTTTGACTTTAAAACGCTGAGGGCTCGAAACAAATCACAACTCGCCTCATCCCCCATTTTACATTCAACAATAATAAATCTTCTAATAATTAACTCGAAGAAGTAAGTCCTTTGACAGCATTCACTCTGGGTATATTGAATGTTATATTCCACCGATAGTGTTCTTCCCTCTGAGCAAAGTGTACAAAGGTGCTGAAGTATTATCCGGCAGCGGTTTGGATATAACATGGATATATTGTGCGTTATTCAACCAAAGCAGAGCAATATGTACGCCATACAGTTATACAAGAATCCAAACGGCCGAAAAACTACACCGAAGGCAGCATACCATCATGAAACAGTTATAGTGTAGTGACAGTAATAACTCCACGATATATATGTATTTTAACGATGACTGAATTTTAACGATGACTGAACGCTAACATTATAACATTACGCAAAAGAAAGAAACGGAAGACCAAACTTCCTTTAACAATGAACACTACGTATATAGGCTATCATGCATAATCGTTTAAAAAGCTCGTGAAAAGACTCACAGTAAAATATGATTGGATGTGGCATCGTGCCCAGGTATCAGTTGGGTCCTCTTGTCAGTCTGACCACCGAGAGTGAGGCAATAATGTTCATGTTGACCTTTTGTGTGTTCAAAGGTGGACACTCGCAATTAATTTTCGGATAGTTTGGTAGACACCATGGGTATAAACCGTACAACTGAATCTTTTGAAATTCCGTCTGAATAGGCGTTCAACGGTCATTTGAAAACGTTCCTCGCGCAATATGAATGGATAACAAAACTTGGGGGAATGATAGCAGTACATTTTCTGTGACTGATACTTTAAGAATGACAAAATGGCGCCGACGGGCGAGTATTGAGAACACCAATATTTATTACAAGGTCCATAGGACTTTACAAATTACCTTGTTATAACAGGTACCTTGTATTAACAATATTGGAAAAACAAAGGAAAACAAAGAAAAACAAAGACTTATTACCAGGGTTCGACTGTACACATCGAGTTTGACCTCCGAAGAAGTGTAACTGTATATATTAATAAAAAAAATTAAAGGTCTATTAATTTTTATTGATGAATTAATTACATTTAATGAATTAATTTTAATTTGACAAGTTAATTTTAAATTCACGAATTAATTTAGATTTGATGAATTAATTTTAACTGATGAATTTCAATTTTAAAATTTACAAGAATAGATGCAATATGATGACAAACATATAAATAACGATGATTGTGAAAGAAAGAACTTCATGGTAACTATGCTTCAACAATTAAAGGAAACAAGAATTTGTACCAATTCTTTTGAGGACGTTGCATGAAAAAATAGTATCCAATACGTATATGTTATTAGTATCGTTTCGGTTTGCGGTAACACCATGTGGTAATAACTACTGCTTAGAAGATATTAGTTCTGAAAAGAACTTGTCCTGCTTATTATCAACTTCGCTAAGTAGTTTTTTTGTTCTGATAAGAACAGTCCTGCTGTAAGTTCTAAACGAACTTGTCTTTGGTCTCAACGTTTCGACTAGCCTGCTCTAGTCATCGTCAGATTTCATAGATGGAATAGACTTGACGATGACTAGAGCAGGCTAGTCGAAACGTTGAGACCAAAGACAAGTTCGTTTAGAACTTACAGCAGGACTGTTCTTATCAGAACAAAAAACTACTTAGCGAAGTTGATAATAAGCAGGACAAGTTCTTTTCAGAACTAAATATCTTCTAAGCAGTAGTTATTACCACATGGTGTTACCGCAAACCGAAACGATACCGATGCTCCACCATGCAAAGCCTCAAATCTTATATATGTTATAAGTAACAATATATATCTAAGCTACTCTCATGTAAAATACCGGTGCGTGCTGGTGTATACAGTGTAAGTTGTATACAGAACTTTATATAGAACTATTTTAAAAATAAATGTAGGCCTACTGAAATTAAATGAATAGACTTGTTAATAAGATGGAATTTAATAGATGGAATAGACTTGTGTATCGGTACATACGTCATTATGCTGTAATGAACATCTCTGAACCCATCCAACGTGCTGATTATCTTTCATCCACCCACAATGATGTGAAATACCGAAATAACTACATGGAAATCGTACTAAATACAACAGCAAAAGTTTGACAACTTATTTTAAAGTACATGTATAGCCTAATCGTTTTCATAACGTCTGTACACTTTAATTCCCAAAACTTGCCCACTTATGCAATTATAATAATAATAATAATAATAAGACCATTATCATGTTGTGGCCATCTCGATTTTGTCCCATTCAAATCAACCAAAAGCGAGGCTGGAAGGGGAAAATAGGCTGGTTCCTTTTTGCACATAAAACGTTATCAGTCAGTACTGTTATTGGATACAGGGAACATGACTGAAATGGTGGCAGCATGATAAAGGTCTATAGTATGGCCCCTTCATAACTCGGCAAATGTGACGTGTCTATCTGCTGGGGCTGAACGTTTCAAACAGCAGAGTCGTAATCTATAGTCAATCACAAGTCAATCACACGTTGCAGACAGTCTGTTTGGGGGTTTAGGATATAGAAGAAGTAACTCTGCGTGATTGGTGAGCTCTTCCTTTTAGGGACGATTCGCAAAGTCTAGGTTAGCATCTTCGTAAAGGTATACTGGGGCTTGTTTGGTAGATCGCGGCAGCCAAGGTTTATAGGTGCAGCCTATATGCGCTTGTGACAATTGGCAATAGACCATTATTATGTTGCGGCCATCTTGATTTTTCCCATTCAAATCAACGTAATCAAAGCGAGGCTGGAAGGAAAATAGTCTGGCTCCTTTTTGCACAAAAATATTACCAGTCAGTACCGTTATTGAATACAGGGCCTGGGAACATGACTGAAATATGGCAGCAGCATAAAGGTATATCCGGGAAGGATGTGGTGGGCTGGTTGGAAAACCCGAGATCCTAGAAGATTTAGGAAGTCTGCGATATAATAGTTTCATAAAGTTGAATTCCTAAATTCGACTCATGAATGTTTGGTCAACATTCCTGCTTACTATGACCTGTGATGATTTGATTACAACCATGCAAACTAGGGCAGACAGAGCAGCATCTGCTGACCGCGCACTTTGTCATCGTAATGATGACTGTCATAAGTTACGACGGCAAGCGGCTTAGCGCATCCTTCGGGTATCGAAATATCATCAAAGGAGTTTTCGAAGCAAATCGTGTATCTCCACGATTCGTCGTAGTCCCAACTCGCTTCAGAGTCGACGGATTCGCACCATCGATACTTCCCATCACAGTCGTCTGGGAATTAGAGACAGAAAAAAAAGGGAAGAAGACTCTAAGCCGACAATGATGCAGGGTGGCGGTTCGGTTTCTCATGCATCTTCTGATTTATAGTCCATATACTAATGCCTTGCTGCCGAAAACACAAACCATAAGCTTTACAAAAGTGGTTTCCTTCCAAAATCATGAAGATAAATTAAGAAGTGTAGCCCTCATTGGCCTTATTCGCGAGTCGGCCATGTTGAATTGAAAGTGAGGTAAAATCTTCATTTTTGGAACTTGCGAAGTGAAATGAAAGCAAGTACATAAATAATTGAAGTCTACTTAAATGAATAATTTAAAATCTGTTATTTATATTCCCTAATGTTTTAAGACAGATTGTTTAAAAAAAAAATGAAAGTAAAATAAGGCTGCATAAATGGTCTGGCGCCATCCCATTCAACAGATAACAATTTGTGAAATGCATTCAGGGAACACGACAAAAATGCCTAACTCGTGAATAAGGTCCATTGGTATTAAATCTGGGGTCAATTATTACTATCGGAAGTCGCGTTTATATCAACCAGTCCAGGCCTTTTGACAAGACGCAAGCGTGACTTTGGAATTCAAAATCGACTGCCGAAAGGTCAGGTGAATGATCGGACTATACACAGTGTAACAGGGTGATATGACGGCACAAAATTGAGACAAAATTCGAGGCTGCTCTTTTAACAAAGACACTCTCAGTCAGACAGTGGCGTAGCCACCGGGGGGGGCGTGGGGGGGCGTGGGGGGCGTGGGGGGGGGCGCGACCGCCCCCCCCCATGAAACCTTGTCGCCCCCCCCCCCCCCACTGAGATTTTGAGTTTCTAAAAAAAATTATCATTGATCTAAATCTAAATAGTTGCGAATGATCCACATGATGACCACTGAGAAACGACCCTTCGACCGGCGACCGCGGACCAGTAAGCTGACAACCGGCGTGACATAGCGCATAATGATAATCTAAAATGCGTATTAACACCCACTGCACTGCTCGCTCACACCACGGAACACGTATTTTAGATAGGTGGTCCGTGGGTCACACAGTTTCAGTCAGCGATATCACGCGAATCGGCCACGCACAAACTTTTTCCTCCAATCATAAAAGCTAAAATAATAATATTAGACCAATTAAAATTCCCTTAAATCAGTGGCGTAGCCACGGGGGGGGGGGGGGGGGGGGGGGGGGCCTGGGGGGTGGGACCTGGGGGCCTGGGGGGGCCTGGGGGGCTACAGCCCCCCCCCCCATGAAACCTTGTCGCCCCCCTCGCCCCCCCCCCCCCCCCACTGAGATTTTGAGTTTCTAAAAAAATTATCATTGATCTACATGACGCCATGGGCGTCAATCCTGGGTGGACAGGGGGACTGGTCCCCCCCCCCACTTTTTGAAGGGTGGGGGACACAATATCAAATGTCCCCCCCCCCAGATTTTTGAACTCGTGTCTCATTTACAGGGCCCTATTATGTACTACAATGTATCTTTTGCTTAGAAAATTTTGGTTAAAGTGGTCAGAAATTGCCTCAGATAGCACCACAGAGCATTTAGAATCCAAAATTTTTCGGGGCCCTTAAGAGGGCCCCGAACCCCACGTCTATAGCTCAGAATTCTGGTAGCTGATTCAATGACTCCAACCTCGAAAACAATGTTCCAAAAATTTTGTATGCCTTTAGCTGAGAAAACTCCGAAAATTATGTTTAAATTATTATCTTTTGTGCTAAGATAATTATTGGTTAAAGTGGTAAGAAATTGCCTCAGATCACACCACAGAGCATCGAGAATCCAAAACTTTTTTCGGGGCCCGCTTAAGGGCCCCGAAAAAAAATGGATTCTAGGTTTTCTTTGGTGTGATCTGAAGCAATTTCTTACCACTTTCCTCCATGCTTTAACTAATATTTTCTTAGCAAAAGATAATTATTTGAACATCGTTTTCGAGTTGGAGTCATTGAATCAGCTATCGGTATTCTGAGCTATAGGCGTGGGGTTCGGGGCCCGCTTAAGTTCTGATCAAGGTATGTCCCCCCCCCCACTTTTGAGAAGCGATTGACGCCCCCACATGACGCCCCCCATGAAATGTTCCCCCCCCCCCCCCCCCCCCCCCCCCCCCCCCAGCCCCCCCCCCCAGCGGCCCCCCCCCCCCCCCCTGAAAAATTCCTGGCTACGCCACTGCAGTCAGGTCGTTACAGTTGAGGTTGCACAGGTCTTTTTTGTGATCCATCCAAATACAGCCTGCCACGCAGGCCTGTCTTTTAGCAAAGTCAATGTAAAGGAACCAATCTGCACTTACCCTGGAAAAATCTCCAGTCTCTGCTTTGTATCCCTTCTCGAACACCGACCTGGAGTTTGTAAGGGTTCTTCGTGTATTCGAAAACTGCAAATGATAATCGCAGTATGTACATGCGTGAGCTTAACGTTAAACAATTATGCACAAGGGCGTTTTGAGAGCTTGTTGGCGGTTTATACATTTAGATCTTTCACGTATTAGCCATAGGCACATTTGACTTCATATTGTTCACACCACAATCGCTTATCCCTTTGAACCTAGGCGTCATTTTGTTACTTACTTGTCAAGCTGGAATATGATCATTCACCAGCTCAATAATTATTTAATCAATTTGATGGCCAATTTAAAATGGCAAAGACACAGCTTTAAACAAAAATGGTTATTGAAATGTGGTCATTCTTAAAGTAAATGGCAATGAAACAGCACGCTTGAACAATTACGGTTAGTAACATCGCCACCGTTGGTCACATCTTGATCACGGCAGTATAGCTAGGTAAATTTCGTCTCAAAGCCTGTTACCGATCCAACAATTAACAATATCAAACCCATGGACAGATTTCCTGTTGCCCTATCAGGTCTAATGCATACCATATTTGAGCATCGGTGTTACTTACCTGCTAAGACCTTGTGACTATAGAGGGGCAGAATAAAATAGTGTTGACACAAATCCATAGCGTCGTTGCATGTCATATTGATGAGACTGAATCCCTGATTTGAGGAGAGAAACAAAAGTATATGAGATGTAACTTTCTTCAAGTTATAGACCTATTTCAAGTTAAACTAGGTACCACTCTAGAATAGTTACCAGATTTGCACCAGATGGGTTACTGTTTTTAGCTTCCCAGTTACTCTCCACTCGACTGATAAGCATCAGACATGAAAACAGGATTCGGAGCATTTTGGCGACTGATCAGTAGATAACAAGTCTGGCCATATGAAAACTGAGCACCTAACACCGATGTGTACTGTATAAATGCTGGGCCAGCTTGATTTTTTTATAAAGAATTACTGGCATAAATTATTTGTGATTAAAGGGCTATATCAGCGTAGCTTGTCTGTGAATTCCCTGTGTTAATCTGGAAGTTACTTGTACATTCTAATACAATAATTGAAGGGCAATTGCATAATTCACTGCGATTATTACACAGAGTTATAAATTTGTCTCCACACAAGTCCATTGTACTTTGTGGGGGGGGGGTTTTAAAGCAAATTACCATAATCTTATTCAAAAGATTTAGTATTGCAATGATTTAGTGATTCATATCGTGGATAGCTAAATATACATGCCAATAAGAGTTTTTCGGTAAAGAAAACCCAAATTCAGGAGCATATATAAGTTACAGAATTTTAACACTGTTTTAAACTTCTGTCCATGCACGGATCACAAAAAAAGGTAAGTGTTCTTTCAGCAAAACGAAAACAATTCACACACATCCCTATGTGATTTTTTTCGTTTTGCTGATGAAAGAACATTTACCTTTTTGTGATCCTTGGAAATAACCTTAAAACGGTTTTTGTGTTCAATATTCCGTATATAACATGAAAGGTACACATACGTGTTTTGAATGATTCTTGTACTAAACGAAAGCTTATTGATTGGGCTTTGATATCCTACATTTAGAAAGTGCTACATGCAGAACTTAATTAAATAATTGGTCCTGCCATTTGTGTTTCATTTTTTATACTCACACTGTACTTGCACTGCGACAAAACAGTACGCGTGTAGGCACATTATTGTTTATGTCCCATTGGGAAATAGACCGCTCCCTCAGTCAAGCCACGCCCATGATGTTTTGCAGGCCCGGATTATCCAATAGACACAGAGTAGGCACTGTGTCTAGGGCCTACGAAAATATCCGGGGCCTACGAAAAATTCGGGAGCCTACGAAAATACCGCAATGTGCCATAAAATTAATTATAGGCCTATATATACCCGCACCCACGCTTACACAGGCATAGAAGTGGGGTACTTCCTTTGTTCTCGTGTACTAAAATTTTGAAATGTCGCACACTAATTTCAAAATGCTCTTATTTTAACAGAATTAATTTCCTGGGCTGAAATTCGGACTTAATATCCCTTTTCTAAAACTCTTCCATTAGCGACCAATCAACCCACCTTGGAAATTCCTAGTTTTTGAGTAAAATCCATATATCTATTTCGTGAAAAACTTGTGGGTACCAAAATGGTACCCCGCAAGTCGGTGGGCATTCCTTGTGGGGTACCTTCCATTGTTCCGGTACCCCATATAAGGCAGTGTTTATACGTTCACACACACCCACACCCACAGTTTTAAAAAACGATTTCACCAACTGGCGCGGCGCCGTAAAATGTACATCACGTAAGCATACATGACCTACGTATACAATGTACGTGTAAAGTCTGTGCTTCTGAAGCACGGTGCCAACCATGGGCGTCGATTGGTGGGGGACGGAGGGGCATGTCGTCGTCTTCAAGCTATTTTCGTCCCCGAATAAAACATTGTAAACTTCATATTTTGATTCTATAGCTCAGAACAGCTGGTTTTAAGTACTCCAAACTCGAAAATGATGATGTTCTTTTGCTAAACAAAAGTTGGTTAAAGTGGTCATAATTGTCTCAGATGTCACCACAGAGTGTCTAGAATCCAATGGTTTTTCAGGGCCCTTAAGCGGGCCCCAACCCCACGCCGTTTAGGCTTCGCACTCGCATTAGTTCTGATCAAGAGACAGTGCCACCTCCACTTTTGAGAAGCAATTGACGCCCTTGGTGCCAACAGGCTTTTAGAGCTAGGACCCGGGTCCTGGCCTGATTTGTACAGTGCGTTGTACCTTGAATTTGGTGCCGGTGGCTAGAGCGGAGTAGGGCCTACGGAACACTGGTGCCTAGGGCCTACGAAACACCTAATCCGGGCCTGATGTTTTGACCAATCACGGTTCTGATTGCAGCACTCACTAATATAATAATAATATCCTACAGAAGTTTGCCCTACATGCACGCTTGTAAATGGTGTGCTAGTTCACTGACTTTGTCAGTAGGTTTATAAATCATTTATTAATAATTATTACTCGGTCATATTACGCCAGTGTGGAAATTGAAGACCGGGACATTTCAGACCGGGTAATTTCAAACACTGTAATATAATTTCGGGTAAGTAAATATTCTGAATCCTATGGGGAAAAAAAAAACTGAAGTCACAATTTTTGCAGTACAGCTATGTTATTCCACTGGAAACATGATGGACAATATGCATCTCACACGGAGATCGCGTGTGGGGCTATAGTGAAATGTAATCGGCAACTTTTTTCTCTGACATTAGGAAGGGCTGATGCCGCTTCACAGAATCTTGTGTAGGAAGTACGCATGGCATTATGGGTAGCTCATCAGCAGCGCTGCATGCTACGTCACAGGTCACGCAAAATCTATCCCATGAGAGCTCGAAGAAATCAGCCCTTCCCAGCGTCCTGTTTGCAGGAGGGGGGGGGGGTACGAGCGAAGGCGCCCTACATCTGACAGCGCTTAATTGTATGACAAACTTTAATATGTAGGATATTCTGGTGTAGTATGTTTCTCGGTTCGAGTATATGCCCACCGCTGCACCTCTTGCACTTTGGGTGGCATGGGTGGCTTGTGCGATGTGGCCGGCAGCCATAGGCGCCTTTACGTGCCAGCGGCCCGACCACGTTGTAGCATACCAGCATAATTCAGCATACCAGCTGCGAGTAAGGATGATTAGCCTCCCAAATTATTATTATATTAACATAAAACAGTTCATTGGAACTGAAGAACAAAGTACCTGGCATTTGAAGATGTATTACCTTGAATGGCATTTAATTACTCGAAAGCTATTGCTTATTCGACAAATATAATAAAAGACGTTTACATTTGCATATTAATGCAAAAACAACACCGACTCATAAATTATTGAGTTATTAATAAACAGCATTTATACGATACACATCGGTGCATGGTCCTCAGGTTTCACATACAATTTGGCCAGAGCTGTTAAACTGATCAGTCGCGAAAATGCTCCGAATCCTGCTTGCATGTCTGATGCTTGTCGTCAGTAGAGTGGAGAGTAACTGGAATGCCGGAGAAAGCGATTCATCAAAAGCAAAAATGGTAACTACAGGGTGAGTCAAAAAAAGCGGAAACCAAACCCCCAAAACTATATTTCATATTTAAAAAAAAATATGTAGCACCGAAAATAATACTGACTGGAAAGCCAATTTCATAAGCTACTTTTAAAATTGCTCAATCCGTTCAAAGAATATCACCATTTAAACACAATGACCCTTAAACCTCTTTCGTCAAAAAAAGCGATTTCAAGAATCGTCGTCCAAATTGTCTTCAAACATCACCAGCGATAAAACCTCAGTTGAAAAGTAAAAAAATATTACACAGAGTCTTTTTGAAGGCCCGTCTTTTAAAAAAGTGGATTTTAAAAATACTATGTTTTGCCTAACAAGGGTCATTAATAAAGATATTGTGTACTACAGTTGTTGACAGTTGTTGAAACAAGTTTTCTTTGTTGTTCCAAATAGTCAGAATACACAATAAATTGCCCTTTTTTTGGGACGAAACAGGTTTTAGGTTTATTGCGTTTAAATGGTGATATTATTTGAACGGATTAAATAGTTTCAGTATTTTTTTCATCTAAAAGTAGCTTATGAAATTGGCTTTTCAGTCATTACTATTTTTGGTGCTGCATTTTTTTTTTTTTAATATGAAACATATTTTGGGGGGTTTGGGTTCCTCTGTTTTTGACTCACCCTGTACATGTATTCTCCTGCCGCATATTGTCTAACGTATAAAGTCCCAACAAAAGAAAGTTACATTCCCTTTCTTTGATTTTCCCACCGCCAATCAGGGATTCAGTCGCATCAATATGACATGCAACGACGCTGAGGATGTGTGTCAACACTGTGTCATAATTCCCCTCTTTGGACAGGAATTCTTAACAGGTACGTAACTCATAGAGACGTTAATCAAGCCTCGGGCAACATAAATCTGTCCGTGTAACGGGTGAGTACAACAAACTGAAACCAAAATGGCAGAACCAATTTTTGTATGAAGTTCAAGTTGCCTGTAGCACATTCAAAATCTAGGATATGAAAACCCAATCAATAAGCTTTCATTTAAAATAAGAATCATTGAAATCACTCGTGTAATTTTTCGAGTTTTTTTTTCAAGAGTTTTGAATACAAACACCGTTTAAAAGTTCTGTCCATGGATCACAAAAAAAAGGTAACACCGGTGTTTTTTCAGCAAACGAACGCAATTTTTATAGGGATGCATGTGAATTGTTTTGGTTTTGCTGGAAGAATGCTTAACTTTTTTGTGATCCGTGGACAGAACTTTAAAACGGTGTTTGTGTTCCGAATTCTGTAACGTGAAAAGTACATGAGATTTTAATTATTCTTGTACTAACAGAAAGTTTATTGATTGGGATTTCATATCCTAGATTTTAAAAGTGCTACAAGCAAAACTGCATTAAAAAATTGGTCCTGCCATTTGGATTTCGTTTTTTTTTCTAGTCACCCTGTTGAGTGATTTAAAAAAAAAATCCACTAAAGGTAACAGGCCAGAACAAGGTATGCGCAAAGGTACTAAGCATGAACATGCAGTTGTGCGATAATGAAATAAAAAATATTTTAGCTGGATTGAATTTTGTATTTTCGAACAATTTTAAACATTATTTTCGAACGATTACAGTACCAGCTCTCAATATAACAAATTAATCATTCTTGCAATATTGTCCTCCGAAAGAAAGGAAATAAAATAAAACAAAAAGTTATGTGGCGATGGCCAAGTCTTCAGGAGTCGGACTTATGACCCTAACCGACTTCCATATAGAACTCTTCCGGCACTCGGTACACCACACCTCCTTCCCTGTCCATCCATGTACCTCGAAAGTCAGGCACCATAAAGGGGGGAAACGAGGTGGCACCCTAAGCCTTGCTGCCGAGTCAGCAAAAGAACCCCGTACCTATACGCAGATGCCAACCTGGACTTCGCAGACAGTCCCAGCTTGTGAGTCAGCTTACCGACCGACCGAGCTAACTGCTGTTGGTAAATGACGACGGGAAATTAACACTCTTAAATGACAGAACCGCGGGCATCGAAAACCAAAAAAAATGACACCAAGCAGGTTCGAACCCCTAACCCTGGGTCCGTTGTCTGACAGCTTAACAACTAGGCTGTTTCAGTAAGTACTTTTCTCTTTGCGTATAAAAACATAATCGTTATTTCCGCAGTGGGAGGGTTACTTTGTGTTTCATAGCTGCACGAAAGATGCATCGGCATCGTGCTATATACATAAATGCTGTTACGTAACTCTTTTCTGCAATCATTCTTATGTACCGAGCAGTTGACTATTCAGTCACTACGAGCAATTAACCTTACCAAGCTCGTTCTTATTCTGTCTCATCAATTATTATTTCGCGTCGCGTGTCTTTCGGCTGGCACTGACATGTCACTATGATTGAGAGAAATTCTAGCAAGTTTACCCAACCTAATTATATTTATATCAAACTACTAACCCGTTTACAAATTTTTACAAGGGATTTTTGGTAGTCTGATTCTATTTCAGTCCCTTAGCTAGCTTGGGAAACTTCATCTTTTCTTGTACTTACGCTTAGTCTAGGGAATGATGCCATTATAATACAATGTCACATTAACGTCAGTCGGTGGCATGATTAATCGTGACCACGCGAGGGCAATGACGGCCAGTGGCGTATATCTGTGCTTGCGAGTGGTGGGGGGATGGGGGATGACCAAAATCATAACATTCGGGCTATTCACAACGCAATGCGCCATCAAATGTTTGCCATGGAGGGTCAGTTTTTGAAATTACGGTCGACAAAACAAAGCCGATTTGAATGAGTGTCATATAAGGCCAAAAAAAGTATCCGGTTTCTGGTATAGAGCTTGCCCAAAAAGTGGTGCGGCGACGCGGCTTTTTTACCTGATTTTTTTTTGCTTCAAATGTCGGTTGATGACTGCAAAATGGTGCCCGACTAAACTTAGTGCAAATGGGAGTCCAGAGAGGCCACATTAAGCTTATTCTCTATCATAACCCCATCTAAAAACACGTTAAAATTGTGCAGCAGCAGGATTCCAGTCAAACCAGTGAGTTTGGCGGTTTTGAGACATCATCTTTCATTGAAAAAAAAACGTTTTCATTTTGCCGACGCGCATGGCTACGGCGACGCGCGTGCATACCAGAAACTGGAGACCTTTTTTTGGCCTTAAGTTACTTAAGCTAAGTGGTTGTAAATTCGGGTATAGCGTTCTGGCCGCCTTACTAAAAACACCATATTGGTACATAGGAAAAAAAAGGCAAATTTATACTTGAATCATACGCTTACGAAACTACTGACCGGAAAAAAACTAATAATTTCAAATGTCCCGCGCTGCGAATTTGTCGACCATCTCCCACACCCACAATGCACTAGGAAAAACTAACTTTCCGTGGCAAACTCTTGGTGGCACATGAAACGCCCGAATTGCCCGGCCGTGGGCTTTCGAAAGGGGGGGAGGGCTGGACACCACAATATACTGGGACGCTCGTTATCAATTATGTATACTCGCGCTTACATTTTTGAAAGCTTTTTGTACTTTGTTTCTCCACTTTCCAGTACTATTGTATACATTTTATTACTTGGACGTTCGGAAAATACCTCAAAATCCTCATTGTTTCCTCATCAGGAGAAAAGTGGGGAATAATTCAATAGCCCATCCCCGCGGTCAAAACGTGAGGGGGTATATATCCCCACCCCACCCCCACCCCGGGAATTACGCCCCTGATGACGGCGCACTGAGCCAATTCAACGGGCCTGCCACTCGCATGGTCTTTTTTTCGTGTCCGGGTTGCCATACGCCTTGACTCAAGTCTATGGTCATAAAAAGAAATTTGAGATGAAACAAAGCAAATCCATGAACCTTTGGCGACTGAACGATCTAAATTGGGATCGCATTGTGTGCTTAACAAGCGAGTATAATTTTTACTAACACCTGTGTTTTCGAGGGATAGCTTTCATCTCGAGAAGGTTCACAATCTTGTTAATGCGCGAACCGGAAAATGTCCCTGTCTCAAAAACCACATAATAAAAATATGTGGCTATAGATTAGGCCTATTGGGAGTGGGGGTACAAGGACGGATCCAGAGCACACTTTTGTTGGGGGGGGGCTGTATAATTCAAACAAGCCAGGCCAAACTGTTATTGGTCCTAGCTCTAAAAGCCTGTTGGCTCCAATTCTCGAGGGCGTCTTATGTTTCTCAAAGTGGGGATGGTACATACATGTGTATCTTGATCAGTACTAATAATTGTGCGAGTGCGAAGCCTAAACGGCGCGGGGTTCGGGGCCCGCTTAAGGGCCCCTGAAAAAACATGGATTCTAGGCGCCCTATGGTGCGATCCGAGGCAATTTCTGACGACTGCATTTTGGCACAAGATCATCATTTAAACATCTTTTTCGAGTTTGGAGTCATTAAATCAGCTGTTCCGAGCTATAGAATCAAATTTAGGTTACATATTTTTATTCAGGGACGCAAATCGTTGGGGAACGACATCAGTCCCCCGTTCCCCTCCGATCGACGCCCATGGTTGGCACCGTGCTTCTGAACGACAGCCTTTACACGTACATTTTATACGTAGGGCCAACGCATACATGCTGTACAGCGTCAGTTGGTGAAATCGAAAATTCCGAGAGAGACCCTTAAACTTTCTTAAAACTTTTATCTGCGCGTGTGGGTGTGTGTGGGAAGGCCTATATGTTTTATGGCACACTGCGGTATTTTCGTAGGCCGTCCCCAAATTTTTCGTAGGCCCCCAAATTTTTCGTAGGCCCTATGCTATGCACAGTGCCTACTGTGCCTGTTAAGTAATCCGGGCCTGGTAACCCGGATATATTGCCACCAACGTTTATAGAAGCCGTATTGCAAGATTTCTGTAAAATAAAACTTTTATCTGCGCGTGTGGGTGTGTGTGGGAAGGCCTATATGTTTTATGGCACACTGCGGTATTTTCGTAGGCCATCCCCAAATTTTTCGTAGGCCCCCAAATTTTTCGTAGGCCCTATGCTATGCACAGTGCCTACTGTGCCTGTTAAGTAATCCGGGCCTGGTAACCCGGATATATTGCCACCAACGTTTATAGAAGCCGTATTGCAAGATTTCTGTAAAATAAAACTTTTATCTGCGCGTGTGGGTGTGTGTGGGAAGGCCTATATGTTTTATGGCACACTGCGGTATTTTCGTAGGCCGTCCCCAAATTTTTCGTAGGCCCCCAAATTTTTCGTAGGCCCTATGCTATGCACAGTGCCTACTGTGCCTGTTAAGTAATCCGGGCCTGGTAACCCGGATATATTGCCACCAACGTTTATAGAAGCCGTATTGCAAGTTTTCTGTAAAATAAAGCCCATGTAAATATTGCGGTTGTTCTTTGCAGTTGTCGAATACACGAAGGACCCTTACCAACTCGAGGTCAGTGTCCAAGAAGGAAGACAATCCAGAGAATGGACCTTTTCTCAAGGTAAGTGCGCATTGGTTCCTTTACACTGGGTTTATTGGGGAATCGATGTGTTAGCAAGTTCGCGGCTACTGGAAGGACCCATTTCTTTGCAAACACAACAGCCTCGTTTTTATTTCAACTGGGCGGTATCCTTATATTACATTTTTTGGATTGCTTTTGGTCTGGTTCCTCCCCCCTCAACCTTAATACCTAGGGCGGCCCTGCCAGTAGCACTTAGACTTCCGACGACACCGCTCTTTGGATTGGGTCGTATAGTCCGACGCCTCATATAGGTCCGACGCCTCATAAGTCCGAAATTTCGGACTTATGAGGCATAAATTCAGCTCATAGGTCCGACGCCTCATAAGTCCGACAATGGACAAACGCTGTTTCGGACTTATGAGGCGTCGGAGCTATGACGCGTCAGACCTATGAGGCGGAATAAATAAATTGTTTGCCTCATAAGTCCGACGATTCATGAGTCCGAAATTTCGGACTTATGAGGCGTCGGACTTATTAGGGGTTGGACTTAGTAGGTATGAGCGGACCCCTTTGCATCCAGGGGACACACAAACCCTTCCAGAATGACAAAGTTGCAATCCTCAGAAGAATTGGAATATGGACTACTTAGAAAATGAAACCGGAATCGCTCTAGGAAAAATCGAGCCCATTATGGGCATACTATTGACATTAATTCGCTGGCTAATTGTTAACCAACTTCTTTCTTTTCTCTGTAATCTCCAGACGACCTAGCTGGAAAGTATCGGTGGTGCGAATCCGCCTACTCCGAAGCCAGTTGGGACTACGACCACTCATGGAGATACACCATTTGCTACGAAAACATCTTTGATGATATCTCCGTACCCGAAGATTGCGCTAAGCCTCTTGCCGTCGTAACGCATGAAAGTCACTATTACGACGACGAAGTACGCGGTCAGCAGATGCTGTTTTGCCTGCCCTAGTTTGCATGGTTGTAATCAATGATTAAGTCATCACAAGTCATAGCAAGCAATTGTGCGGTAGACAAAACATACTGGAGTCGAATTTATTAATTCAACTTGAAATTATTGCCGACTTCCGTGGGACCCTTTTTTGTTTTTGGGTTTCCCGGCCCACACAAATTCTACCATTGCCGATTGTCTGTTCACCTAACCCGAAGGCCACAACATAGGCGACACATATTATATATAAGCCTTGGCAAGGGCGGATCCAGGGGGCCCAAACAAAACAATTTTTTTAAAGTGGCGTCGCATCAAAGGCAGGCACTGCGTACACCACCATCTATTCCTCCTAAAGATTTAGTTTAAGTGGTTAGAAATAGCCTCAGATTGCACCACAGAGCATCTAGAATCCAATTTTTTCTGGGCCCTTAATAAGCGGGCCCCGAAACCCACGCCGCCTTTTTTTCGAGACACTTTTTGGAAGACCAAAATTTGTTTGGCGTCCCCCCCCCCCAAAAAAAAAACAATTGTGTTCTGGATCCGCCCTTGAGCGTTGGTTGCTAAGATCAGCAAAAATCAGCCCCGTTTCCTATAAGGCCAAAAAAGTCTCCGGTTTCTAGTATGGAGCTTGCCCAAAAAGTGGTGCGGCGATGCGGCTTTTTTTTTTACCTATTTTTTTTCTGCTTCTTATGTTGGTTGATGCTGCAAAATGGTGCCCGACTAAACTTAGTGCAAATATATGGGAGTCCAGTCAGTCCACAGAGGCCACATAAAGCTTATTCTCTATTGTGCTGCAGCAGGATTTCAGTCAAACCAGTGAGTTTGGCGGTTTTGAGACATCATCTTTTATTGAAAAAAAACTCTTTTTTCATTTTGCCGACGCGCAAGGCTACGGCGACGCGCGCGCATACCAGAAACCGGAGACTTTTTTTGTGGCCTATCGAAGACGTTAACCTGGACTTTGCAGATAGTCGATTCCAAACTGGCCAAACTTAAGTTCAACCCTTAAGTTTGATAAAGCATAGCGTTTGTTACAAAGATAATTTGAAAATATTCCAAAAACTCACCTGCAATATACCTTTATTAATTTGTTTTCGACTGATAGGCTTTTTTTGTGGGACAACCAGTATGTAGAGCTTACCGATCACGCTAAATTACTGTGGGTCAGATATTATCAAAAACGTCCGTTTACTAATAACCAAACAGGCTGTCTGCGACTTGTGATTTGACTTGTGATCGGCTTGTGACTGGATTACGACTCTGCTCGTTTGACATATTCGGCCCCATCAGGGTCATATTTGGCGAATTATAAAGGGGCCATACTTTTATTACTATTGCTTAAGTGGGATAGTTTGGGGAATTAAAGTGCAAATTATAGGCTACGCTATGAAACAATAATGTGATACCAATTATCGTGCTACATAAGTATGGGAGATTTAACAAACGGGTTTTTTTTTGTCCTTTGTTTCATGTAGTTATTTCGATACTCATTTCCACTTAATGGATAATAGATAATCCGCATATTGGATGGATTCAGAGATGTTCATTACAGCATATACACTGGCGCAGAGGCGGCGGAAGGGGGGGGGGGTTATGGGGGCATTCCCCCCCCCCCCAGATTTTCCCAGGCCAACAAAAGTGCCCCTCTTAGAGTTACAAATGTGCCCCCTCGAAATGAAAACAAAACTGCCCCTCGAACGTACAGGTATGAAAGCATAATGATCGCGCTACAATTGCATTTGTCTTCTCTCTTGTAATGCAAAACTTCCCCTCAAAACAGAAGTACCCCTCTCGCATTAACAAGATTGTGCACCTAGCTCTAGATGGAAAACTACCCCTCGAAAGCACAAATACCGCTCTCGAAATAATGAACTTGTGCCCCTCTCGAGAAGGAAAATGTACCATCAAAAACAATAGTGCTCCTCTCGCTATAACTTCTCGAGATGGAAAACTGCCATTCGAAAGCATAGTGCCCCGCTCGCGACATTAAAATTGTGGCCCCTCTCAAGATTGAAAATTGGCCCCTAAAAACAGTACTGCTCTTCACGTGAAGAAAATTGTCACTAAACTGGCCATCAAAAGCAGCAGTGCCCCTCTCGCGAAAAAAAATGATCTCTTTACATAACTAGGTAAATAAAAACACAAAGGAAAACAACAAAAAATAAACCAGCACATACCGATATATAGAATTAGAGTAGATAAGATACATATTGTGATTAATCATTTATACGTATTGGGTTCTAATTTTAAAGCAACGTCCTTAAGAGAAATGTTACAATTTTTTTCTTCTTTATTGAAGCATAATTACGATGGACGTTTTTCTTTCACATCGTCATTGGTGTTTCCCATCATGTTGCTTGGTTGTATTCTATTTAATATATTAAATTTAATATTTAATTTCAAACTAATTCATCAAATTAAAACGAACTCACCATTTAAAATTAATAAACGTTTATTAATACATACAATTATACTGTGGTGGAGGTCAAACTCGATGTGCACCAAAATGTTAAATAAATATTGGTGTTCTCTAACTCGTCCGTCAGATTATCCATCATTTTGTCATTCTTAAAGTTTTAGTCACATAGAATGTGCCGCTATTTTACATTCACATGTAGTGTGTCTCTCGTTAATGTGGCCCCTGTTGAAGCGAAATGCATTTACCTGAATTGTGCTATACATTAAAATAATTAGGAACGTGAAGAACGTCCTCAAATTACCCGTTGTACTGCATTATCTGACAGAACGGTTAATCATAGAAGAGTTTGTATGACAACCCAATGCATATTGGAGGTAAATTAGCAGCGACTACGGTTTAAATCATGATTGGTGTGTGTGGGGACAGCTTCCTTCGGAAACCGCGCCAAATATGTCCATTTAACATGAGCAGATCTGGAATGTTCTCAAAGGGGTTCAGCTGCCGGTCTGCTTAAGGAAACACTAGTCTAAGAAAATCTAGAAAATATGTATAGTTTTTGTTTGTGGAGCAAACAGGATCGCGCACGGCAGCCTCGGTAATGGGAACCAACATGGCGCACAGCGAGATCGTACACATGGGGAACGAGGTTGCCACAGACCTTGAGGTTCTAGGGGTGATGCCTGGTCCAGTCCGACCAAATTAATAGCTCGTTGTTGGATACTATCAAGAAGGGGGGAGCAGTCTGAAGCACTAGCTCAGATATGACTGCATGTATTCCTACTGCAAAATGGTAATAACGTTTACCACTATATAACGTGAAGTTTGTGTGGTGATGAGCTTCGATTTTCACTGAATTCGAAGGCATCACAGCACTTATCAAAAAACACGATCAAGGCGCCTACACCAAGCACGGACAAATAGTTCGAAGTCTGAGAGAAATAACTAGTGAAGTTAACGGGATTTCAACTCTCTTTTCAAGATGTCCAGGGATGTTATTTCACGACTGTCTAGTCAGGACAGGGAGCCTTTATTCAAAAATGGCAGGTGCTGCCTTGGCGAAGGCACGCTGACCAGAGCAGAGAGTTCTACTAATCCGTTTCCATGTGTCCACATCTGGAGGTTTACTGAACTGAAAGATACTGTACATTAAAATTCAATAATTAAAGATCAACTGCATAATCCACTTTGATGATTATGCAGATAAGTGCATAATTACATGAATTTGTTGCCTTACGAGTAGGCCCTGCAGTTAATTTAACACAAATTACCATACTTTTATTCAATACACTTGTTATTGAATAGTTAAGTGATCCATATGGTGTTTCGCTGACCACAGTTCAATAGGCCTGGGACCTAATGACGTCACGCTTTCTTTACATGTGCGCTTTCCTATGCGTCAGACGGTCCCTACTTTGTCTGGCGTCCCGACTTCGCTCCCATAGGAAATTAAGCGCATATGCAAACAAAGCCATAACGTCATTAGGACTTGGTCTATTAACCGATAGGTTTAGGTTAAGTCAGAGGTAACTGCTTGATAGTCGAATTCAATAAGAGATCGTTTTTTAACATCACAAAAACTAAATCTAGTAAACGTCTTTTATTTGTCGAATAGGCAATGACTGTCTTGAGTACCACTTAAATGCATTGTGCAAGGTATAGAGGCATAAATATTCAAATGCCAAAGAGTAATTAGTGTTTAACCTGGAATGCACTTTTGAGGTTAAGTTCATGAAGTGCAGCGATTTGAGGTATAACAAAACACAGTACGTCAGAACGTATACTTAAAGTTAGACAAAATGCCGCACGAGAGTAGTTACCATTTTTGCTTTCGATGGATCGCTGTTTTCAGCATTCCAGTTACTCTCCATTCGACTGATAAGCATCGGACATAAAGCAGATTTCAGGGCATTGTGGCGACTGGTCAGTTTGCAGTATGTCTGGCTATGAAACTGAGCACGAACACCGATGTGTACCGTATAGTTAACGCGGTTCCACCTTGATTTTAGTAAGTGGTTTTAGGGCTTTATCGTTGGAATTCCTCGGTTTCCCTGTGTCAATCTGGAGGCTACTGGACATTCTAAAGCAATAATGAAAGGTCAATTGCATAATTTCACTACAATAATTATGCAGACTTGTGAATTTCATTTCCATACGGAGTACTGTCAAATTACCCAATTTTATTCAAAGGATTTATCATTGGAATGATCAAAGTGAACCATACTTGAACGAAAGGTTGGTCTTGAAGAGATCACTAATTTCATAGTAAGGTAAAAATTGATTTGCAAGCCATATATAATACCAAAGGTTTGACTTTAAAACGCTGAGGGCTCGAAACAAATCACAACTCGCCTCATCCCCCATTTTACAATCAACAATAATAAATCTTCTAATAATTAACTCGAAGAAGTAAGTCCTTTGACTGCATACACTCTGTGTATTGAATGTTATATTCCACCGATAGTGTTATTCCCTTTGAGCAAAGTGTACAATGGTGCTGAAGTATTATCCGGCAGTGGTTTGGATATAACATGGATATATTGTGCGTTATTCAACCAAAGCAGAGCAATATGTACGCCATACAGTTATACAAGAATCCAAACGGCCGAAAAACTACATCGAAGGCAGCATACCATCATGAAACATTTATAGTGTAGTAACAGTAATAACTCCACGATATATATGTATTTTAACGATGACTGAATTTTAACGATGACTGAACGCTAACATTATAACATTACGCCAAAGAAAGAAACGGAAGACCAAACTTCCTTTAAAAATGAACACTACGTAGTCTATCATGCATAACCGTTTAAAAAGCTCGTGAAAAGACTCACAGTGAAATATGATTGGATGTGGCATCGTGCCCTGGTATCAGTTGGGTCCTCTTGTCAGTCTGACCACCGAGAGTGAGGCAATAATGTTCATGTTGACCTTTTGTGTGTTCAAAGGTGGACACTCGCAATTAATTTTCGGATAGTTTGGTAGACCCCATGGGTATAAACCGTACAACTGAATCTTTTGCAATTCCGTCTGAATAGGCGTTCAACGGTAATTTGAAAACGTTCCTCGGGCAATATGAATGGATAACAAAACTTGGGGGATATGAAAGCAGTACATTTTCTGTGACTGTACTTTAAGAATGACAAAATGGCGCCGACGGGCGAGTATTGAGAACACCAATATTTATTACAAGGTCCATAGGACTTTACAAATTACCTTGTTATAACAGGTACCTTGTATTAACAATATTGGAAAACAAAGGAAAACAAAGAAAAACAAAGACTTATTACCAGGGTTCGACTGTACACATCGAGTTTGACCTCCGACGAAGTGTAATTGTATATATTAATAAAAAAAATTAAAGGTCTATTAATTTTAATTGATGAATTAATTACATTTAATGAATTAATTTTAATTTGACAAGTTAATTTTAAATTCACGAATTAATTTAGATTTGATGAATTAATTTTAACTGATGAATTTCAATTTTAAAATTTACAAGAATAGATGCAATATGATGACAAACATATAAATAACGATATTTGTGAAAGAAAGAACTTCATGGTAACTATGCTTCAACAATTAAAGGAAACAAGAATTTGTACCAATTCTTTTGAGGACGTTGCATGAAAAAATAGTATCCAATAAGTATATGTTATTAGTATCGTTTCGGTTTGCAGTAACACCATGTGGTAATAACTACTGCTTAGAAGATATTTAGTTCTGAAAAGAACTTGTCCTGCTTATTATCAACTTCGCTAAGTAGTTTTTTGTTCTGATAAGAACAGTCCTGCTGTAAGTTCTAAACGAACTTGTCTTTGGTCTCAACGTTTCGACTAGCCTGCTCTAGTCATCGTCAGATTTCATAGATGGAATAGACTTGACGATGACTAGAGCAGGCTAGTCGAAACGTTGAGACCAAAGACAAGTTCGTTTAGAACTTACAGCAGGGCTGTTCTTATCAGAACAAAAAACTACTTAGCGAAGTTGATAATAAGCAGGACAAGTTCTTTTCAGAACTAAATATCTTCTAAGCAGTAGTTATTACCACATGGTGTTACCGCAAACCGAAACGATACCGATACTCCACCATGCAAAGCCTCAAATCTTATATATGTTATAAGTAACAATATATATCTAAGCTACTCTCATGTAAAATACCGGTGCGTGCTGGTGTATACAGTGTAAGTTGTATACAGAACTTTATATAGAACTATTTTAAAAATAAATGTAGGCCTACTGAAATTAAATGAATAGACTTGTTAATAAGATGGAATTTAATAGATGGAATAGACTTGTGTATCGGTACATACGTCATTATGCTGTAATGAACATCTCTGAACCCATCGAACGTGCTGATTATCTTTCATCCACCCACAATGATGTGAAATACCGAAATAACTACATGGAAATCGTACTAAATACAACAGCAAAAGTTTGGCAACTTATTTTAAAGTACATGTATAGCCTAATCGTTTTCATAACGTCTGTACACTTTAATTCCCAAAACTTGCCCACTTATGCAATTATAATAATAATAATAATAATAATAATAGACAATTATCATGTTGTGGCCATCTCGATTTTGTCCCATTCAAATCAACCAAAAGCGAGGCTGGAAGGGAACAATAGGCTGATTCCTTTTTGCACATAAAACGTTATCAGTCAGTACTGTTATTGGATACAGGGAACATGACTGAAATGGTGGCAGCATGATAAAGGTCTATAGTATGGCCCCTTCATAACTCGGCAAATGTGACGTGTCTATCTGATGGGGCTGAACGTTTCAAACAGCAGAGTCGTAATCTATAGTCAATCACAAGTCAATCACACGTTGCAGACAGTCTGTTTGGGGGTTTAGGATATAGAAGAAGTAACTCTGCGTGATTGGTGAGCTCTTCCTTTTAGGGACGATTCGCAAAGTCTAGGTTGGCATCTTCGTACAGGTATACTGGGGCTCGTTTGGTCGATCGCGGCAGCCAAGGTTTATAGGTGCAGCCTATATGCGCTTGTGACAATTGGCAATAGACCATTTTCATGTAGCGGCCATCTTGATTTTTTGCCATTCAAATCAACGTAATCTAAGCGAGGCTGGAAGGAAAATAGTCTGGCTCCTTTTTGCACAAAAATATTACCATTCAGTACCGTTATTGAATACAGGGCCAGGGGACATGACTGAAATTGTGGCGGCAGCATAAAGGTATATCCGGGAAGGATGTGGCGGGCTGGTCGGAAAACCCGAGATCCTAGAAGATATAGGAAGTCTGCGATATAATAGTTTCATAAAGTTGAATTCCTAAATTCGACTCCTGAATGATTGGTCAACATTCCTGCTTACTATGACCCGTGTTGATTTGATTACAACCATGCAAACTAGGGCAGACAGAGCAGCATTTGCTGACCGCGCACTTTGTCATCGTAATGATGACTGTCATAAGTTACGACGGCAAGCGGTTTGGCGCATCCTTCGGGTATGGAAATATCATCAAAGGAGTTTTCGAAGCAAATCGTGTATCTCCACGATTGGTCGTAGTCCCAACTTGCTTCAGAGTCGACGGATTCGCACCATCGATACTTCTCATCACAGTCGTCTGGGAATTAGAGACAGAAAAGAAAAGGGAAGAAGACTCTAAGCCGACAATGATGCAGGGTGGCGGTTCGGTTTCTCATGCATCTTCTGATTTATATAGTCCATATACTAATGCCTTGCTGCCAAAAACGCAAACCATAAGCTTTACAAAAGTGGTTTCCTTCCAAAATCACGAAGATAAATTAAGAAGTGTAGCCCTCATTGGCCTTATTCGCGAGTCGGCCATGTTGAATTGAAAGTGAGGTAAAATCTTCATTTTTGGAACTTGCGAAGTGAAATGAAAGCAAGTACATAAATAATTGAAGTCTACTTAAATGAATAATTTAAAATCTGTTATTTAACATTCCCTAATGTTTTAAGACAGATTGTTAAAAAAAAAATGAAAGTAAAATAAGGCTGCATAAATGGTCTGGCGCCATCCCATTCAACAGATAACAATTTGTGAAATGCATTCAGGGAACACGACAAAAATGACTAACTCGTGAAAAAGGTCCATTGGGATTAAATCTGGGGTCAATAAGTAATACTATCGGAAGTCGCGTTTATATCAACCAGTCCAGGCCTTTTGACAAGACGCAAGCGTGACTTTGGAATTCAAAATCGACTGCCGAAAGGTCAGGTGAATGATCGGACTATACACAGTGTTACATGGTGATATGACTGCACAAAATTGAGACAAAATTCGAGGCTGGTGTTTTTGCAAAGCGAAAGACTCTCCGTCAGGTCGTTACAGTTGAGGTTGCACTGGTCTTTTTTCAAACCCATCCAAATATAGACTGCAACGCAGGCCTGTCATTTAGCAAAGTCAATGTAAAGGAAGCAATCTGCACTTACCCTGGAAAAATCTCCAGTCTCTGCTTTGTATCCCTTCTCGAACACCGACCTGGAGTTTGTAAGGGTCCTTCGTGTATTCGAAAACTGCAAAAAATAATCGCAGTATGTACATGCGTGAGCTTAACGTTAAACAAAGAATTAATGCACAGGTGCTTTTTGAGACGTTTGGTGGCGATTTATACATGTAGATCTTTAACATATTAGCCATAATTTATAATAGGCACATTTCGACGTCATGTTGTTCATACGGGCGTCGCGAGGGGAAGGGGGGGGGCAAGGGGGGGCGCTCCCCCCCTTCCCCCGGAAAAGCAAAAAAAAAAAAAAAAAGGAGGAAAAAAAGGAAAAGAAAGACAGATAAAAAAGAGGCGCGGAGTCATATTGCTGTTTATTTAATGGGTGGAATGTACCTGCCCACCCTCCAAAAATGATCAATTGAGAATATGCTGGAAAAGTACAAGGATTTTGGGGAGGAAAACGTGCTTTGCCCCCTCTAACAAAAATCATGGTGACGCCCATGGTTGTTCAAACCATATTCGCTTTGAACTTAGGCATCATTTTGTTACTAACTTGTCAAGCTGGGATTATGATCATTCACCAGCTCAATAACTATGTAATCAATTTGATGGCCAATTTAAAATGACAAAGACACAGCTTTTAAAAACAGGGTTTTTGAAATGTGGTTATTCTTAAACTAAATGACAATGAAACAGCGCGCTTGTACAACTGTTAGTAACATCACCACCGTTGGTCACATCTTGATCACGGCAGTATAGCTAGGTTAATTTCGTCTCAAAGCCTGTTTACCGATCCAACAATTAACAATATCAAACCCATGGACAGATTTCCTGTTGCCCTATCAGGTCTAATGCATACCATATTTGAGCATCAGTGTTACTTACCTGCTAAGACCTCGTGACTATAGAGGGGCAGAATAAAAGAGTGTTGACACAAATCCATAGCGTCGTTGCATGTCATGTTGATGAGACTGAATCCCTGATTTGAGGAGAGAAACAAAAGTATATGAGATGTAACTTTCTTCAAGTTATAGACCTTTTTCAAGTTAAACTAGGTACCACTCTAGAATAGTTACCAGATTTGCACCAGATTGGTCACTGTCTTCAGCTTCCCAGTTACTCTCCACTCGACTGATAAGCATCAGACATGAAAACAGGATTCGGAGCATTTTGGTGATTGATCAGTATCATATCTGGCCATATGAAAACTGAGCACCTAACACCGATGTGTACCGTATAAATGCTGGGCCAGCTTGAATTTTTTATAAAGAATTACTGGCATTAATTATTTGTGATTTAAGGGCTATATCAGCGTAGCTTGTCCGTGAATACCCTGTGTTAATCTGGAAGTTACTTGTACATTCTAATACAATAATTGAAGGGAAATTGCATAATTCACTGCGATAATTATACAGAGTTATGAATTTGTTTCCTAGTCCATTGTACTTTATTGGGTTTTTTTAAAGCAAATTACCATAATCTTATTCAAAAGATTTAGTATTGCAATGATTTAGTGATTCATATCGTGGATAGCTAAACATACATGCCAATAAGAGTCTTTCGGTAAAGAAAACCCAAGGTCAGGAACATATATAAGTTACAGAATTTTAACACTGTTTTAAACTTCTGTCCATGCACGGATCACAAAAAAAGGTAAGTGTTCTTTCAGCAAAACGAAAACAATTCACACACATCCCTATGTGATTTTTTTCGTTTTGCTGATGAAAGAACATTTACCTTTTTGTGATCCTTGGAAATAACCTTAAAACGGTTTTTGTGTTCAACATTCCGTATATAACATGAAAGGTACACATACGTGTTTTGAATGATTCTTGTACTAAACGAAAGCTTATTGATTGGGCTTTGATATCCTACATTTAGAAAGTGCTACATGCAGAACTTAATTAAATAATTGGTCCTGCCATTTGTGTTTCATTTTTAATACTCACACTGTACTTGCACTGCGACAAAACAGTACGCGTGTAGGCACATTATTGTTTATGTCCCATTGGGAAATAGACCGCTCCCTCAGTCAAGCCACGCCCATGATGTTTTGCAGGCCCGGATTATCCAATAGACACAGAGTAGGCACTGTGTCTAGGGCCTACGAAAATATCCGGGGCCTACGAAAAATTCGGGAGCCTTAGAAAATACCGCAATGTGCCATAAAATTAATTATAGGCCTATATATACCCGCACCCACGCTTACACAGGCATAGAAGTGGGGTACTTCCTTTGTTCTCGTGTACTAAAATTTTGAAATGTCGCACACTAATTTCAAAATGCTCTTATTTTAACCAGAATTAATTTCCTGGGCTGAAATTCGGACTTAATATCCCTTTTCTAAAACTCTTCCATTAGCGACCAATCAACCCACCTTGGAAATTCCTAGTTTTTGAGTAAAATCCATATATCTATTTCGTGAAAAACTTGTGGGTACCAAAATGGTACCCCGCAAGTCGGTGGGCATTCCTTGTGGGGTACCTTCCATTGTTCCGGTACCCTATATAAGGCAGTGTTTATACGTTCACACACACCCACACCCACAGTTTTAAAAAACGATTTCACCAACTGGCGCGGCGCCGTAAAATGTACATCTCGTAAGCATACATGACCTACGTATACAATGTACGTGTAAAGTCTGTGCTTCTGAAGCACGGTGCCAACCATGGGCGTCGATTGGTGGGGGACGGAGGGGCATGTCGTCGTCTTCAAGCTATTTTCGTCCCCGAATAAAACATTGTAAACTTCATATTTTGATTCTATAGCTCAGAACAGCTGGTTTTAAGTACTCCAAACTCGAAAATGATGATGTTCTTTTGCTAAACAAAAGTTGGTTAAAGTGGTCATAATTGTCTCAGATGTCACCACAGAGTGTCTAGAATCCAAGGGTTTTTCAGGGCTCTTAAGCGGGCCCCAACCCCACGCCGTTTAGGCTTCGCACTCGCATTAGTTCTGATCAAGAGACAGTGCCACCTCCACTTTTGAGAAGCAATTGACGCCCTTGGTGCCAACAGGCTTTTAGAGCTAGGACCCGGGTCCTGGCCTGATTTGTACAGTGCGTTGTACCTTGAATTTGGTGCCGGTGGCTAGAGCGGAGTAGGGCCTACGGAACACTGGTGCCTAGAGCCTACGAAACACCTAATCCGGGCCTGATGTTTTGACCAATCACGGTTCTGATTGCAGCACTCACTAATATAATAATAATATCCTACAGAAGTTTGCCCTACATGCACGCTTGTAAATGGTGTGCTAGTTCACTGACTTTGTCAGTAGGTTTATAAATCATTTTATTAATAATTATTACTCGGTCATATTTTTACGCCAGTGTGGAAATTGAAGACCGGGACATTTCAGACCGGGTAATTTCAAACACTGTAATATAATTTCGGGTAAGTAAATATTCTGAATCCTATAGAGAAAAAAAAACTGAAGTCACAATTTGTGCAGTACAGCTAGGTTATTCCACTGGAAACATGATGGACAATATGCATCTCACACGGAGATCGCGTGTGGGGCTATTGTGAAATGTAATCGGCAACTTTTTTTTCTGACATTAGGAAGGGCTGATGCCGCTTCACAGAATCTTGTGTAGGAAGTACGCATGGCATTATGGGTATCTCATCAGCAGCGCTGCATGCTACGTCACAGGTCACGCAAAATCTATCCCATGAGAGCTCGAAGAAATCAGCCCTTCCCAGCGTCCTGTTTGCAGGAGGGGGGGGGGTACGAGCGAAGGCGCCCGACATCTGACAGCGCTTAATTGTATGACAAACTTTAATATGTAGGATATTCTGGTGTAGTATGTTTCTCGGTTCGAGTATATGCCCACCGCTGCACCTCTTGCACTTTGGGTGGCATGGGTGGCTAATTGTGCGATGTGGCCGGCAGCCATAGGCGCATTTACGTGCCAGCGGCCCGACCACGTTGTAGCATACCAGCATAATTCAGCATACCAGCTGCGAGTAAGGATGATTAGCCTCCCAAATTATTATTATATTAACATAAAACAGTACATTGGAACTGAAGAACAAAGTACCTGGCATTTGAAGATGTTTTACCTTGAATGGCATTTAATTACTCGAAAGCTATTGCTTATTCGACAAATATAATAAAAGACGTTTACATTTGCATATTAATGCAAAAACAAAACCGACTCATAAATTATTGAGTTATTAATAAACAGCATATATACGGTACACATCGGTGCATGGTCCTCAGTTTTCACGTACAATTTGGCCAGAGCTGTTAAACTGATCAGTCGCCAAAATGCTCCGAATCCTGCTTGCATGTCTGATGCTTGTCGTCAGTAGAGTGGAGAGTAACTGGAATGCCGAAGAAAGCGATTCATCAAAAGCAAAAATGGTAACTACAGGGTGAGTCAAAAAAAGCGGAAACCAAACCCCCAAAACTATATTTCATATTTAAAAGAAAAATATGTAGCACCGAAAATAATACTGACTGGAAAGCCAATTTCATAAGCTACTTTTAGATGAAAAATGACTGAAATTGCTCAATCCGTTCAAAGAATATCACCATTTAAACACAATGACCCTTAAACCTTTTTCGTCAAAAAAAGCGATTTTTGGAATCGTCGTCCAAATTGTCTTCAAACATCACCAGCGATAAAACCTCAGTTGAAAAGTAAAAAAATATTACACAGAGTCTTTTTGAAGGCCCGTCTTTTAATAAAGTGGATTTTAAAAATAATATGTTTTGCCTAACAAGGGTCATTAATAAAGATATTGTGTACTACAGTTGTTGACAGTTGTTGAAACAAGTTTTCTTTGTTGTTCCAAATAGTCAGAATACACAATAAATTGCTCCTTTTTTTGGGACGAAACAGGTTTTAGGTTTATTGCGTTTAAATGGTGATATTATTTGAACGGATTAAATAATTTCAGTATTTTTTTCATCTAAAAGTAGCTTATGAAATTGGCTTTTCAGTCATTACTATTTTTGGTGCTTCATTTTTTTTTTTTTTTAATATGAAACATATTTTGGGGGGTTTGGGTTCCTCTGTTTTTGACTCACCCTGTACATGTATTCTCCTGCCGCATATTGTCTAACGTATAAAGTCCCAACAAAAGAAAGTTACATTCCCTTTCTTTGATTTTCCCACCGCCAATCAGGGATTCAGTCGCATCAATATGACATGCAACGACGCTGAGGATGTGTGTCAACACTGTGTCATAATTCCCCTCTTTGGACAGGAATTCTTAACAGGTACGTAACTCATAGAGACGTTAATCCAGCCTCGGGCAACATAAATCTGTCCGTGTAACGGGTGAGTACAACAAAATGAAACCAAAATGGCAGAACCAATTTTTGAATGAAGTTCAAGTTGCCTGTAGCACATTCAAAATCTAGGATATGAAAACCCAATCAATAAGCTTTCATTTAAAATAAGAATCATTGAAATCACTCGTGTAATTTTTCGAGGTTTTTTTTTCAAGAGTTTTGAATACAAACACCGTTTAAAAGTTCTGTCCATGGATCACAAAAAAAGGTAACACCGGTGTTCTTTCAGCAAACGAACACAATTTTTACAGGGATGCATGTGAATTGTTTTGGTTTTGCTGGAAGAATGCTTAACTTTTTTGTGATCCGTGGACAGAACTTTAAAACGGTGTTTGTGTTCCGAATTCTGTAACGTGAAAAGTACATGAGATTTTAATTATTCTTGTACTAACAGAAAGTTTATTGATTGGGCTTTCATATCCTAGATTTTAAAAGTGCTACAAGCAAAACTGCATTAAAAAATTGGTCCTGCCATTTGGGTTTCGTTTTTTTTCTAGTCACCCTGTAGAGTGATTTTAAAAAAATGCACTAAAGGTAACAGGCCAGAACAAAGTATGCGCAAAGGTACTAAGCATGAACATGCAGTTGTGCGATAATGAAATAAACAATATTTTAGCTGGATTGAATTTTGTATTTTCGAGCAATTTTAAACATTAATTTCGAACGATTACAGTACAAGCTCTCAATATAACAAATTGATCATTCTTGCAATATTGTCCTCCGAAAGAAAGGAAATAAAATAAAACAAAAAGTTATGTGGCGATGGCCAAGTCTTCAGGAGTCGGACTTCCATATAGAACTCTTCCGGGACTCGGTACACCACACCTCCTTCCCTGTCCATCCATGTACCTCGAAAGTCAGGCACCATAAAGGGGGGAAACGAGGTGGCACCCTAAGCCTTGCTGCCGAGTCAGCAAAAGAACCCCGTACCTATACGCAGATGCCAACCTGGACTTCGCAGACAGTCCCAACTTGTGAGTCAGCTTACCGACCGACCGAGCTAACTGCAGTTGGTAAATGACGACGGGAAATTAACACTCTTAAATGACAGAACCGCGGGCATCGAAAACCAAAAAAATGACACCAAGCAGGTTCGAACCCCTAACCCTGGGTCCGTTGTCTGACAGCTTAACAACTAGGCTGTTTCAGTAAGTACTTTTCTCTTTGCGTATAAAAACATAATCGTTATTTCCGCAGTGGGAGGGTTACTTTGTGTTTCATAGCTGCACGAAAGATGCATCGGCATCGTGCTATATACATGAATGCTGTTACGTAACTCTTTTCTGCAATCATTCTTATGTACCGAGCAGTTGACTATTCAGTCACTACGAGCAATTAACCTTACCAAGCTCGTTCTTATTCTGTCTCATCAATTATTATTTCGCGTCGCGTGTCTTTTGGCTGGCACTGACATGTCACTATGATTGAGAGAAATTCTAGCAAGTTTCCCCAACCTAATTATATTTATATCAAACTACTAACCCGTTTACAAATTTTTACAAGGGATTTTTGGTAGTCTGATTCTATTTCAGTCCCTTAGCTAGCTTGGGAAACTTCATCTTTTCTTGTACTTACGCTTAGTCTAGGGAATGATGCCTTTATAATACAATGTCACATTAACGTCAGTCGGTGGCATGATTAATCGTGACCACGCGAGGGCAATGACGGCCAGTGGCGTATATCTGTGCTTGCGAGTGGTGGGGGGTGGGGGATGACCAAAATCATAACATTCGGGCTATTCACAACGCAATGCGCCACCAAATGTTTGCCATGGAGAGTCAGTTTTTGGAATTACGGTCGACAAAACAAAGCCGATTTGAATGAGTGTCATATAAGGCCAAAAAAGTATCCGGTTTCTGGTATAGAGCTTGCCCAAAAAGTGGTGCGGCGACGCGGCTTTTTTACCTGATTTTTTTTTGCTTCAAATGTCGGTTGATGACTGCAAAATGGTGCCCGACTAAACTTAGTGCAAATGGGAGTCCAGAGAGGCCACATTAAGCTTATTCTCTATCGTAACCCCATCTAAAAACACGTTAAAATTGTGCAGCAGCAGGATTCCAGTCAAACCAGTGAGTTTGGCGGTTTTGAGACATCATCTTTCATTGAAAAAAAAAGTTTTCATTTTGCCGACGCGCATGGCTACGGCGACGTGCGTGCATACCAGAAACTGGAGACCTTTTTTTGGCCTTAAGTTACTTAAGCTAAGTGGTTATAAATTCGGGTATAGCGTTCTGCCGCCTTACTAAAAACACCATATTGGTACATAAGAAAAAAAAGGCAAATTTATACTTGAATCATACGCTTACAAAACTACTGACCGGAAAAACTAATAATTTCAAATGTCCCGCGCTGCGAATTTGTCGACCATCTCCCACACCCACAATGCACTAGGAAAAACTAACTTTCCGTGGCAAACTCTTGGTGGCACATGAAACGCCCGAATTGCCCGGCCGTGAGCTTTCGAAAGGGGGGGGGGGGGGCTGGACACCACATTATACTGGGATGCTCGTTATCAATTATGTATACTCGCGCTTACATTTTTGAAAGCTTTTTGTACTTTGTTTCTCCACTTTCCAGTACTATTGAATACATTTTAGTTGCTTGGACGTGCGGAAAATACCTCAAAATCCTCATTGTTTCCTCATCAGGAAAAAAGTGGGGAATGATTCAATAGCCCATCCCCGCGGTCAAAAAGTGTGGGGGTATCACCCCACCCACACCCCGGGAATTACGCCCCTGATGATGGCGCACTGAGCCAATTCAACGAGCCTGCCACTCGCATGGTCTTTTTTTCGTGTCCGGGTTGCCATACGCCCTTGACTCAAGTCTATGGTCATAAAAAGGCATTTGAGATGAAACAAAGCAAATCCATGAACCTTTGGCGACTGAACGATCTAAATTGGGATCGCATTGTGTGCTTAACAAGCGAGTATAATTTTTACTAACACCTGTGTTTTCGAGGGATGGTTTTCCATCTCGAGAAGATTCACAATCTTGTTAATGCGCGAACCGGAAAATGTCCCTGTCTCAAAAACTACATAATAAAAATATGTGGCTATAGATATTGGGAGTGGGGGTACAAAGACGGATCCAGAGCGCGCTTTTGTTGGGGGGGGGGCTGTATAATTCAAACAAGCCAGGCCAAACTGGTATTGGTCCTAGCTCTAAAAGCCTGTTGGCTCCAATTCTCGAGGGCGTCATATGTTTTTCAAAGTGGGGGTGGTACATAAAACATGTGTATCTTGATCGGTACTACCCTGCAAAAACTATGGTGTTAAATTTACACCATTAGTATCTATATAGGACCATCTGGTGTTAAATTTTACTGGTGTTGTCACATATAAATACCGAATGGTGTTAAATTAACACTACAGTTTTTGCTGAGTAATTGTTCGAGTGAGAAGCCTAAACGGCGCGGGGTTCGGGGCCCGCTTAAGGGCCCCTGAAAAAAATGGATTCTAGGCGCCCTGTGGTGCGATCCGAGGCAATTTCTGACGACTGCATTTTGGCACAAGATCATCATTTAAACATCTTTTTCGAGTTTGGAGTCATTAAATCAGCTGTTCCGAGCTATAGAATCAAATGTAGGTTACATATTTTTATTCAGGGACGCAAATCGTTGGGGAACGATATCAGTCACCCCGTTCCCCACCGATTGACGCCCATGGTTGGCACCGTGCTTCTGAACGACAGCCTTTACACGTACATTTTATACGTAGGGTCAACGCATACATGCTGTACAGCGTCAGTTGGTGAAATCGAAAATTCCGAGAGAGACCCCTAAACTTTCTTAAAACTTTTATCTGCGCGTGTGGGTGTGTGTGGGAAGGCCTATTTGTTTTATGGCACACTGCGGTATTTTCGTAGGCCCTCCCCAAATTTTTCGTAGGCCCCCAAATTTTTCGTAGGCCCTATGCTATGCACAGTGCCTACTGTGCCTGTTAAGTAATCCGGGCCTGGTAACCCGGATATATTGCCACCAACGTTTATAGAAGCCGTATTGCAAGTTTTCTGTAAAATAAAGCCCATGTAAATATTGCGGTTGTTCTTTGCAGTTGTCGAATACACGAAGGACCCTTACCAACTCGAGGTCAGTGTCCAAGAAGGAAGACAATCCAGAGACTGGACCTTTTCTCAAGGTAAGTGCGCATTGGTTCCTTTACACTGGGTTTATTGGGGAATCGATGTGTTAGTAAGTTCGCGGCTACTGGAAGGACCCATTGCTTTGCAAACACAACAGCCTCGTTTTTATTTCAACTGGGCGGTATCCTTATATTACATTTTCTGGATTGCTTTTGGTCTGGTTCCTCCCCCCTCAACCTTAATGCCTAGGGCGGCCCTGCCAGTAGCACTTAGACTTCCGACGACACCGCTCTTTGGATTGGGTCGTATAGTCCGACGCCTCATATAGGTCCGACGCCTCATAAGTCCGAAATTTCGGACTTATGAGGCATAAATTCCGCTCATAGGTCCGACGCCTCATAAGTCCGAAATTTCGGACTTGTGAGGCATAAATTCCGCTCATAGGTCCGACGCCTCATAAGTCCGACTATGGACAAACGCTGTTTCGGACTTATGAGGCGTCGGAGCTATGAGGCGTCAGACCTATGAGGCGGAATAAATAAATTGTTTGCCTCATAAGTCCGACGATTCATGAGTCCGAAATTTCGGACTTATGAGGCGTCGGACTTATGAGGCGTTGGACTTAGTAGGTATGAGCGGACCCCTTTGCATCCAGGGGACACACAAACCCTTCCAGAATGACAAAGTTGCAATCCTCAGAAGAATTGGAATATGGACTACTTAGAAAATGAAACCGGAATCGCTCTAGGAAAAATCGAGCCTATGCATTATGGGCATACTATTGACATTAATTCGCTGGCTAATTGTTAACCAACTTCTTTCTTTTCTCTGTAATCTCCAGACGACCTAGCTGGAAAGTATCGGTGGTGCGAATCCGCCTACTCCGAAGCCAGTTGGGACTACGACCACTCATGGAGATACACCATTTGCTACGAAAACATCTTTGATGATATCTCCGTACCCGAAGATTGCGCTAAGCCTCTTGCCGTCGTAACGCATGAAAGTCACTATTACGACGACGAAGTACGCGGTCAGCAGATGCTGTTTTGCCTGCCCTAGTTTGCATGGTTGTAATCAATGATTAAGTCATCACAAGTCATAGCAAGCAATTGTGCGGTAGACAAAACATACTGGAGTCGAATTTATTAATTCAACTTGAAATTATTGCCGACTTCCGTGGGACTCTTTTTTGTTTTTGGGTTTCCCGGCCCACACAAATTCTACCATTGCCGATTGTCTGTTCACCTAACCCGAAGGCCACAACATAGGCGACACATATTATATATAAGCCTTGGCAAGGGCGGATCCAGGGGGCCCAAACAAAACAATTTTTTTAAAGTGGCGTCGCATCAAAGGCAGGCACTGCGTACACCACCATCTATTCCTCCTAAAGATTTAGTTAAAGTGGTTAGAAATAGCCTCAGATTGCACCACAGAGCATCTAGAATCCAATTTTTTCTGGGCCCTTAATAAGCGGGCCCCGAAACCCACGCCGCCTTTTTTTCGAGACACTTTTTGGAAGACCAAAATTTGTTTGGCGCCCCCCCCCCCAAAAAAATTGTGTTCTGGATCCGCCCTTGAGCGTTGGTTGCTAAGATCAGCAAAAATCAGCCCCGTTCCCTATAAGGCCAAAAAAGTCTCCGGTTTCTTGTATGGAGCTTGCCCAAAAAGTGGTGCGGCGATGCGGCTTTTTTTTTTTTACCTATTTTTTTTCTGCTTCTAATGTCGGTTGATGCTGCAAAATGGTGCCCGACTAAACTTAGTGCAAATATATGGGAGTCCAGTCAGTCCACAGAGGCCACATAAAGCTTATTCTCTATCATAACCCCATCTAAAAAAAACACGTTAAAATTGTGCTGCAGCAGGATTCCAGTCAAACCAGTGAGTTTGGCGGTTTTGAGACATCATCTTTTATTGAAAAAAAAACACTTTTTTTCATTTTGCCGACGCGCATGGCTACGGCGACGCGCGCGCATACCAGAAACCGGAGACTTTTTGTTTTGGCCTATCGAAGACGTTAACCTGGACTTTGCAGATAGTCGATTCCAAACTGGCCAAACTTATTAGTTTAGTCGGAAAAGGGGGGTATCGTGCACCCTCGGAAATCATTTCTAATCAACGTGTCTAGGTCAGAAAAAATGCGTAGAAAACGATTTGCTATGTTAAAAAATTCAAAAAATGTCCCACGTATTGTTTTTATGCAAATTAGTGCCGCCATTACCGAAAAATCTATTTTTAATTATATCTCAGCCAATATTGCAGATAACTGAACGAACCAGGTGTCTAAACCCATGTTTTCAAGGTCAGAGATCACAATAAAACTATTTTGGAAGTGACCACATGTGTCTGTGGCATAGGAATATGCAAATTAGTGCCGCAAATACCGGAACATCATGTTTTTGGCATATCTCGGCCAATATAGCACATAACTACACCAGTAAGGTGTCTAAACCCATGTTTTGATGGTCAAGTATCATTAGAAGACCATTTACGAAGTAACTATGTGTGTCTTTGGCATGAAAATATGTAAAATATTAAGTGTCGGTTTATCAGATATTTGATTTTTAGCCAATATATTGGCCAATATTGCACTTAACTACACAAGTAAGGTGTTTAAACCCATGTTTTGAGGGTCAGGTATCATTAGAAGACCATTTACGAAGTAACTATGTGTGTCTTTGGCATGAAAATATGTAAATTCTAAGTTGCCGGTTTATCAAAAAATTGATTTTTAGCTAATATTATATTCAATTTCAGCCAATAGTACAGTTTATTTTAAATATGATGGCTTAAAATAAACTTTGATCATTATTGCTTATCAAAACCCTTCTGTCAACATTAGCTGCAATATAGGCCGAGATATTGGCTAAAAATCAAATTTCGGATAAATCGACACTTTAGAATTTACATATTTACCTGCCAAGGACACACATAGTTACTTCGTGAATGGTCTTCTAATGATACCTGACCCTCAAAACATGGGTTTAGACACCTTACTTGTGTAGTTATGTGCAATATTGGCCGAGATATTGGCTAAAAATTAAATATCTGATAAACCGACACTTTATAATATACATATTTTCATGCCAAAGACACACATAGTTACTTATTAAAGATCCTCTAATGATACTTGACCCTCAAAACATGGGTTTAGACACCTTACTGGTGTAGTTATGTGCTATATTGGCCGAGATATGCAAAAACATGACTTTCCGGTATTTGCGGCACTAATTTGCATATTCCTATGCCACAGACACATGTGGTCACTTCCAGAATAGTTTTATTGTCATCTCTGACCTTGAAAACATGGGTTTAGACACCTAGTTCGTTCAGTTATCTGCAATATTGGCTGAGATATAATTAAAAATAGATTTTTCGGTAATGGCGGCACTAATTTGCATAAAAACAATACGTGGGACATTTTTTGAATTTTTTAACATAGCAAATCGTTTTCTACGCATTTTTTCTGACCTAGACACGTTGATTAGAAATTGATTTCCGAGGGTGCACGGTACCCCCCTTTTCCGACTGAACTATATGTTCAACCCTTAAGTTCGATGAAGCATAGTGTTTGTTTCAAAGATAATTTAACAATATTCCAAAAACTCACCTGCAATATACCTTTATTAATTTGTTTTCGACTGATAGGCTTTTTTTGTGGGACAACCAGTATGTAGAGCTTACCGATCACGCTAAATTACTGTGGGTCAGATATTATCAAAAACTTCCGTTTACTAATAACCAAACAGGCTGTCTGCGACTTGTGATTTGACTTGTGATCGGCTTGTGACTGGATTACGACTCTGCTCGTTTGACATATTCGGCCCCATCAGGGTCATATTTGGCGAATTATAAAGGGGCCATACTTTTATTACTATTGCTTAAGTGGGATAGTTTGGGGAATTAAAGTGCAAATTATAGGCTACGCTATGAAACAATAATGTGCTACCAATTTTCGTGCTACATAAGTATGGGAGATTTAACAAGCGTTTGGTGTTTTTTTGGTCTTTTGTTTCATGTAGTTATTTCGATACTCATTTCCACTTAATGGATAATAGATAATCCGCATATTGGATGGATTCAGAGATGTTCGTTACAGCATATACCCTGGCGCAGAGGCGGCGGAAAAGGGGGGGGGGGTCATGGGGGCATTTGCCCCCCCCCCCCCCCGATTTTCCCAGGCCAACAAAAGTGCCCCTCTTACGGTAATGTGCCCCCTCGAAATGAAAACAAAACTGCCCCTCAAACGTACAGGTATGAAAGCATAATGATCGCGCTACAAATGCATTTGTCTTCTCTCTTGTAATGCAAAACTTCCCCTCAAACAGAAGTACCCCTCTCGCATTAACAAGATTGTGCACCTAGCTCTAGATGGAAAACTACCCCTCGAAAGCACAAATACCGCTCTCGAAATAATAAACTTGTGCCCCTCTCGAGAAGGAAAATGTACCATCAAAAACAATAGTGCTCCTCTCGCTATAACTTCTCGAGATGGAAAACTGCCATTCGAAAGCATAGTGCCCCGCTCGCGACATTAAAATTGTGGACCCCCTCTCAAGATTGAAAACTGGCCCCTAAAAACAGTACTGCTCTGCACGTGAAGAAAATTGTCACTAAACTGGCCATCAAAAGCAGCAGTGCCCCTCTCGCGAAAAAAAATGATCTCTTTACATAACTAGGTAAATAAAAACACAAAGGAAAACAACAAAAAATAAACCAGCACATACCGATATATAGAATTAGAGTAGATAAGATACATATTGTGATTAATAATTTATACTTATTGGGTACTAATTTTGAAGCAACGTCCTTAAAAGGAATATACATCATTTGCTTTTGCTGTAATTTTCAGAAATGGATGGAATTGGGGGGTTGGAAATATATAGCAAATATAGTTACACTGACTTTTTTTGAGGTTTTGGGTTCGAAAATGCTATAAAAACCAAGAAAAACAATCATTTTCCTGTAGTCTGGTTCCCTGACTCCATATAAGAAGAAACAGGGCAGTTTACGTACATTTGGGAATTGTAAGGTCAGGGAACCAGTCTAGCTGGCTTGTACCCGTTCATAGGTGTGTAATCGATTGCAAACAAGTGCGATGGTCACTTGGGGCCAGTATTTGAAAAAAGCCATTTTTTTTCCGACGCTGGTCGGCCGACCAGCGTTGGAAATTGATACAAAAATACCACTTTTCTTGAAAATGACAGTATATCAGGTGCCATTATTTTACAGGATGCTTTACACTGTCATTCACTAACAGTCCAGCAAGGTATTTCAAAATGATTTGGTAGTTTTATTTTTTTGATGTCTGCAAATGTTGTATTTTCCCTTTAAGAGAAATTTTACAATTTTTTTCTTCTTTATTGAAGCATAATTACGATGGACGTCTTTCTTTCATATCGTCATTGGTGTTTTCCATCATGTTGCTTGATTGTATTCTATTTAATATATTAAATTTAATATTTAATTTCAAACTATTTCATCAAATTAAAACGAACTCACCATTTAAAATTAATAAACGTTTATTAATACATACAATTATACTTTGGTGGAGGTCAAACTCGATGTGCACCAAAATGTTAAATAAATATTGGTGTTCTCTAACTCGTCCGTCAGATTATCCATCATTTTGTCATTCTTAAAGTTTTAGTCGCTATTTTACATTCACATGTAGTGTGTCTCTCGTTAATGTGGCCCCTTGTTAAAGTGAAATGCATTGACCTGAATTGTGCTATACATTAAAATAATTAGGAACGTGAAGAACGTCCTCAAATTACCCGTTGTACTGCATTATCTGACAGAACGGTTAATCATAGAAGAGTTTGTATGACAACCCAATGCATATTGGAGGTAAATTAGCAGCGACTACGGTTTAAATCATGATTGGTGTGTGTGGGGACCGCTTCCTTCGGAAACCGCGCCAAATATTTCCATTTAACATGAGCAGATCTGGAATGTTCTCAAAGGGGTTCAGCTGCCGGTCTGCTTAAGGAAACACTAGTCTAAGAAAATCTAGAAAATATGTATAGTTTTTGTTTGTGGAGCAAACAGGATCGCCGACTTCCGTGGGACCCTTTTTTGTTTCCCGGCCCACACAAATTCTACCATTGCCGATTGTCTGTTCACCTAACCCGAAGGCCACAACATAAGCGACACATATTATTTATAAGCCTTGGCAAGGGCGGATCCAGGGGGCCCAAACAAAACAATTTTTTTAAAGTGGCGTCGCATCAAAGGCAGGCACTGCGTACACCACCATCTATTCCTCCTAAAGATTTAGTTAAAGTGGTTAGAAATAGCCTCAGATTGCACCACAGAGCATCTAGAATCCAATTTTTTCTGGGCCCTTAATAAGCGGGCCCCGAAACCCACGCCGCCTTTTTTTCGAGACACTTTTTGGAAGACCAAAATTTGTTTGGCGCCCCCCCCCCCAAAAAAAATTGTGTTCTGGATCCGCCCTTGAGCGTTGGTTGCTAAGATCAGCAAAAATCAGCCCCGTTCCCTATAAGGCCAAAAAAGTCTCCGGTTTCTTGTATGGAGCTTGCCCAAAAAGTGGTGCGGCGATGCGGCTTTTTTTTTTTACCTTTTTTTTTCTGCTTCTAATGTCGGTTGATGCTGCAAAATGGTGCCCGACTTAACTTAGTGCAAATATATGGGAGTCCAGTCAGTCCACAGAGGCCACATCAAGCTTATTCTCTATTGTGCTGCAGCAGGATTCCAGTCAAACCAGTGAGTTTGGCGGTTTTGAGACATCATCTTTTATTGAAAAAAAAATCTTTTTTCATTTTGCCGACGCGCAAGGCTACGGCGACGCGCGCGCATACAGAAACCGGAGACTTTTTTTTGTGGCCTATCGAAGACGTTAACCTGGACTTTGCAGATAGTCGATTCCAAACTGGCCAAACTTATGTTCAACCCTTAAGTTTGATAAAGCATAGCGTTTGTTACAAAGATAATTTGAAAATATTCCAAAAACTCACCTGCAATATACCTTTATTAATTTGTTTTCGACTGATAGGCTTTTTTTGTGGGGCAACCAGTATGTAGAGCTTACCGATCACGCTAAATTACTGTGGGTCAGATATTATCAAAAACGTCCGTTTACTAATAACCAAACAGGCTGTCTGCGACTTGTGATTTGACTTGTGATCGGCTTGTGACTGGATTACGACTCTGCTCGTTTGACATATTCGGCCCCATCAGGGTCATATTTGGCGAATTATAAAGGGGCCATACTTTTATTACTATTGCTTAAGTGGGATAGTTTGGGGAATTAAAGTGCAAATTATAGGCTACGCTATGAAACAATAATGTGCTACCAATTTTCGTGCTACATAAGTATGGGAGATTTAACAAGCGTTTGGTGTTTTTTTGGTCTTTTGTTTCATGTAGTTATTTCGATACTCATTTCCACTTAATGGATAATAGATAATCCGCATATTGGATGGATTCAGAGATGTTCGTTACAGCATATACCCTGTCGCAGAGGCGGCGGAAAAGGGGGGGGGGGGTCATGGGGGCATTTGCCCCCCCCCCCCAGATTTTCCCAGGCCAACAAAAGTGCCCCTCTTACGGTAATGTGCCCCCTCGAAATGAAAACAAAACTGCCCCTCAAACGTACAGGTATGAAAGCATATGATCGCGCTACAAATGCATTTGTTTCTCTCTTGTAATGCAAAACTTCCCCTCAAAACAGAAGTACCCCTCTCGCATTAGCAAGATTGTGCACCTAGCTCTAGATGGAAAACTACCCCTCGAAAGCACAAATACCGCTCTCGAAATAATAAACTTGTGCCCCTCTCGAGAAGGAAAATGTACCATCAAAAACAATAGTGCTCCTCTCGCTATAACTTCTCGAGATGGAAAACTGCCATTCGAAAGCATAGTGCCCCGCTCGCGACATTAAAATTGTGGACCCCCTCTCAAGATTGAAAACTGGCCCCTAAAAACAGTACTGCTCTGCACGTGAAGAAAATTGTCACTAAACTGGCCATCAAAAGCAGCAGTACCCCTCTCGCGAAAAAAATGATCTCTTTACATAACTAGGTAAATAAAAACACAAAGGAAAACAACAAAAATTAAACCAGCACATACCGATATATAGAATTAGAGTAGATAAGATACATATTGTGATTAATCATTTATACTTATTGGGTACTAATTTTAAAGCAACGTCTTTAAGAGAAATTTTACAATTTTTTTCTTCTTTATTGAAGCATAATTACGATGGACGTCTTTCTTTCATATCGTCATTGGTGTTTCCCATCATGTTGCTTGATTGTATTCTATTTAATATATTAAATTTAATATTTAATTTCAAACTATTTCATCAAATTAAAACGAACTCACCATTTAAAATTAATAAACGTTTATTAATACATACAATTATACTTTGGTGGAGGTCAAACTCGATGTGCACCAAAATGTTAAATAAATATTGGTGTTCTCTAACTCGTCCGTCAGATTATCCATCATTTTGTCATTCTTAAAGTTTTAGTCGCTATTTTACATTCACATGTAGTGTGTCTCTCGTTAATGTGGCCCCTTGTTAAAGCGAAATGCATTTACCTGAATTGTGCTATACATTAAAATAATTAGGAACGTGAAGAACGTCCTCAAATTACCCGTTGTACTGCATTATCTGACAGAACGGTTAATCATAGAAGAGTTTGTATGACAACCCAATGCATATTGGAGGTAAATTAGCAGCGACTACGGTTTAAATCATGATTGGTGTGTGTGGGGACCGCTTCCTTCGGAAACCGCGCCAAATATTTCCATTTAACATGAGCAGATCTGGAATGTTCTCAAAGGGGTTCAGCTGCCGGTCTGCTTAAGGAAACACTAGTCTAAGAAAATCTAGAAAATATGTATAGTTTTTGTTTGTGGAGCAAACAGGATCGCGCACGGCAGCCTCGGTAATGGGAACCAACATGGCGCACAGCGAGATCGTACCCATGGGGAACGAGGTTGCCACAGACCTTGAGGTTCTAGGGGTGATGCCTGGTCCAGTCCAACCAAATTAATAGCTCGTTGTTGGATCCTATCAAGAAGGGGGGAGCAGTCTGAAGCACTAGCTCAGATATGACTGCATGTATTCCTACTGCAAAATGGTAATAACGTTTACCACTATAACGTGAAGTTTGTGTGGTGATGAGCTTCGATTTTCACTGAATTCGAAGGCATCACAGCACTTATCAAAAAACACGATCAAGGCGCCTACACCAAGCACGGACAAATAGTTCGAAGTCTGAGAGAAATAACTAGTGAAGTTAACGGGATTTCAACTCTCTTTTCAAGATGTCCAGGGATGTTATTTCACGACTGTCTAGTCAGGACAGGGAGCCTTTATTCAAAAACGGCAGGTGCTGCCTTGGCGAAGGCACGCTGACCAGAGCAGAGAGTTCTACTAATCCGTTTCCATGTGTCCACATCTGGAGGTTTACTGAACTGAAAGATACTGTACATTAAAATTCAATAATTAAAGATCAACTGCATAATCCACTTTGATGATTATGCAGATAAGTGCATAATTACATGAATTTGTTGCCTTACGAGTAGGCCCTGCAGTTAATTTAACACAAATTACCATACTTTTATTCAATACACTTGTTATTGAATAGTTAAGTGATCCATATGGTGTTTCGCTGACCACAGTTCAATAGGCCTGGGACCTAATGACGTCACGCTTTCTTTACATGTGCGCTTTCCTATGTGTCAGACGGTCCCTACTTTGTCTGGCGTCCCGACTTCGCTCCCATAGGAAATTAAGCGCATATGCAAACAAAGCCATAACGTCATTAGGACTTGGTATATTAACCGATAGGTTTAGGTTAAGTCAGAGGTAACTGCTTGATAGTCGAATTCAATAAGAGATCGTTTTTTAACATCACAAAAACTAAATCTAGTAAACGTCTTTTATTTGTCGAATAGGCAATGACTGTCTTGAGTACCACTTAAATGCATCGTGCAAGGTATAGAGGCATAAATATTCAAATGCCAAAGAGTAATTAGTGTTTAACCTGGAATGCACTTTTGAGGTTAAGTTCATGAAGTGCAGCGATTTGAGGTATAACAAAACACAGTACGTCAGAACGTATACTTAAAGTTAGACAAAATGCCGCACGAGAGTAGTTACCATTTTTGCTTTCGATGGATCGCTGTTTTCAGCATTCCAGTTACTCTCCATTCGACTGATAAGCATCGGACATAAAGCAGATTTCAGGGCATTGTGGCGACTGGTCAGTTTGCAGTATGTCTGGCTATGAAACTGAGCACGAACACCGATGTGTACCGTATAGTTAACGCGGTTCCACCTTGATTTTAGTAAGTGGTTTTAGGGCTTTATCGTTGGAATTCCTCGGTTTCCCTGTGTCAATCTGGAGGCTACTGGACATTCTAAAGCAATAATTAAAGGTCAATTGCATAATTTCACCACAATAATTATGCAGACCTGTGAATTTCATTTCCATACGAGAACTGTCAAATTACCTAATTTTATTCAAAGGATTTATCATTGGAATGATCAAAGTGAACCATACTTGAACGAAAGGTTGGTCTTGAAGAGATCACTAATTTCATAGTAAGGTAACAATTGATTTGCAAGCCATATATAATACCAAAGGTTTGACTTTAAAACGCTGAGGGCTCGAAACAAATCACAACTCGCCTCATCCCCCATTTTACATTCAACAATAATAAATATTCTAATAATTAACTCGAAGAAGTAAGTCCTTTGACTGCATACACTCTGGGTATATTGAATGTTATATTCCACCGACAGTGTTCTTCCCTCTGAGCAAAGTGTACAAAGGTGCTGAAGTATTATCCGGCAGTGGTTTGGATATAACATGGATATATTGTGCGTTATTCAACCAAAGCAGAGCAATATGTACGCCATACAGTTATACAAGAATCCAAACGGCCGAAGGCAGCATATCATCATGAAACAGTTATAGTGTAGTAACAGTAATAACTCCACGATATATATGTATTTTAACGATGACTGAATTTTAACGATGACTGAACGCTAACATTATAACGTTACGCCAAAGAAAGAAACGGAAGACCAAACTTCCTTTAAAAATGAACACTACGTAGGCTATCATGCATAATCGTTAAAAAAACCCGTGAAAAGACTCACAGTTAAATATGATTGGATGTGGCATCGTGCCCTGGTATCAGTTGGGTCCTCTTGTCAGTCTGACCACCGAGAGTGAGGCAATAATGTTCATGTTGACCTTTTGTGTGTTCAAAGGTGGACACTCGCAATTAATTTTCGGATAGTTTGGTAGACCCCATGGGTATAAACCGTACAACTGAATATTTTTGCAATTCCGTCTGAATAGGCGTTCAACGGTAATTTGAAAACGTTCCTCGCGCAATATGAATGGATAACAAAAATTGGGGGATATGATAGCAGTACATTGTCTGTGACTGATACTTTAAGAATGACAAAATGGCGCCGACGGGCGAGTATTGAGAACACCAATATTTATTACAAGGTCCATAGGACTTTACAAATTACCTTGTTATAACAGGTACCTTGTATTAACAATATTGGAAAACAAAGGAAAACAAAGAAAAACAAAGACTTATTACCAGGGTTCGACTGTACACATCGAGTTTGACCTCCGACGAAGTGTAATTGTATATATTAATAAAAAAAAAAATAAAGGTCTATTAATTTTTATTGATGAATTAATTACATTTAATGAATTAATTTTAATTTGACAAGTTAATTTTAAATTCACGAAATAATTTAGATTTGATGAATTAATTTTAACTGATGAATTTCAATTTTAAAATTTACAAGAATAGATGCAATATGATGACAAACATATAAATAACGATGATTGTGAAAGAAAGAACTTCATGGTAACTATGCTTCAACAATTAAAGGAAACAAGAATTTGTACCAATTCTTTTGAGGACGTTGCATGAAAAAATAGTATCCAATACGCATATGTTATTAGTATCGTTTCGGTTTGCGGTAACACCATGTGGTAATAACTACTGCTTAGAAGATATTTAGTTCTGAAAAGAACTTGTCCTGCTTATTATCAACTTCGCTAAGTAGTTTTTTTGTTCTGATAAGAACAGTCCTGCTGTAAGTTCTAGACGAACTTGTCTTTGGTCTCAACGTTTCGACTAGCCTGCTCTAGTCATCGTCAGATTTCATAGATGGAATAGACTTGACGATGACTAGAGCAGGCTAGTCGAAACGTTGAGACCAAAGACAAGTTCGTTTAGAACTTACAGCAGGACTGTTCTTATCAGAACATAAAACTACTTAGCGAAGTTGATAATAAGCAGGACAAGTTCTTTTCAGAACTAAATATCTTCTAAGCAGTAGTTATTACCACATGGTGTTACCGCAAACCGAAACGATACCGATACTCCACCATGCAAAGCCTCAAATCTTATATATGTTATAAGTAACAATATATATCTAAGCTACTCTCATGTAAAATACCGGTGCGTGCTGGTGTATACAGTGTTAGTTGTATACAGAACTTTATATAGAACTATTTTAAAAATAAATGTAGGCCTACTGAAATTAAATGAATAGACTTGTAAATACGATGGAATTTAATAGATGGAATAGACTTGTGTATCGGTGCATACGTCATTATGCTGTAATGAACATCTCTGAACCCATCCAACGTGCTGATTATCTTTCATCCATCCACAATGATGTGAAATACCGAAATAACTACATGGAAATCGTACTCAATACAACAGCAAAAGTTTGACAACTTATTTTAAAGTACATGTATAGCCTAATCGTTTTCATAACGTCTGTACACTTTAATTCCCAAAACTTGCCCACTTATGCAATTATAATAATAATAATAATAATAATAATAAGACCATTATCATGTTGTGGCCATCTCGATTTTGTCCCATTCAAATCAACCAAAAGCGAGGCTGGAAGGGAAAAATAGGCTGGTTCCTTTTTGCACATAAAACGTTATCAGTCAGTACTGTTATTGGATACAGGGAACATGACTGAAATGGTGGCAGCATGATATAGGTCTATAGTATGGCCCCTTCATAACTCGGCAAATGTGACGTGTCTATCTGCTGGGGCTGAACGTTTCAAACAGCAGAGTCGTAATCTATAGTCAATCACAAATCAATCACACGTTGCAGACAGTCTGTTTGGGGGTTTAGGATATAGAAGAAGTAACTCTGCGTGATTGGTGAGCTCTTCCTTTTAGGGGCGATTCGCAAAGTCTAGGTTAGCATCTTCGTAAAGGTATACTGGGGCTCGTTTGGTCGATCGCGGCAGCCAAGGTTTATAGGTGCAGCCTATATGCGCTTGTGACAATTGGCAATAGACCATTATCATGTTGCGGCCATCTTGATTTTTCCCATTCAAATCAACGTAATCAAAGCGAGGCTGGAAGGAAAATAGTCTGGCTCCTTTTTGCACAAAAATATTACCAGTCAGTACCGTTATTGAATACAGGACCTGGGAACATGACTGAAATATGGCAGCAGCATAAAGGTATATCCGGGAAGGATGTGGTGGGCTGGTCGGAAAACCCGAGATCCTAGAAGATATAGGAAGTCTGCGATATAATAGTTTCATGAAGTTGAATTTCTAAATTCGACTCCTGAATGTCTGGTCAACATTCCTGCTTACTATGACCTGTGATGATTTGATTACAACCATGCAAACTAGGGCAGACAGAGTAGCATCTGCTGGCCGCGCACTTTGTCATCGTAATGATGACTGTCATAAGTTACGACGGCAAGCGGCTTAGCGCATCCTTCGGGTATCGAAATATCATCAAAGGAGTTTTCGAAGCAAGTCGTGTATCTCCTCGATTCGTCGTAGTCCCAACTCGCTTCAGAGTCGACGGATTCGCACCATCGATACTTCCCATCACAGTCGTCTGGGAATTAGAGACAGAAAGAAAAAAGGGAAGAAGACTCTAAGCCGACAATGATGCAGGGTGGCGGTTCGGTTTCTCATGCATCTTCTGATTTATAGTCCATATACTAATGCCTTGCTGCCGAAAACACAAACCATAAGCTTTACAAAAGTGGTTTCCTTCCAAAATCATGAAGATAAATTAAGAAGTGTAGCCCTCATTGGCCTTATTCGCGAGTCGGCCATGTTGAATTGAAAGTGAGGTAAAATCTTCATTTTTGGAACTTGCGAAGTGAAATGAAAGCAAGTACATAAATAATTGAAGTCTACTTAAATGAATAATTTAAAATCTGTTATTTAATATTCCCTAATGTTTTAAGACAGATTGTTTAAAAAAAAAATGAAAGTAAAATAAGGCTGCATAAATGGTCTGGCGCCATCCCATTCAACAGATAACAATTTGTGAAATGCATTCAGGGAACACGACAAAAATGCCTAACTCGTGAATAAGGTCCATTGGGATTAAATCTGGGGTCAATAATTAATACTATCGGAAGTCGCGTTTATATCAACCAGTCCAGGCCTTTTGACAAGACGCAAGCGTGACTTTGGAATTCAAAATCGACTGCCGAAAGGTCAGGTGAATGATCGGACTATACACAGTGTAACTGGGTGATATGACGGCACAAAATTGAGACAAAATTCGAGGCTGCTCTTTTAACAAAGACACTCTCAGTCAGGCAGTGGCGTAGCCACCGGGGGGGGGGGGGGCGACCGCCCCCCCCCCCATGAAACCTTGTGGCCCCCCCCCCCCCCCCCCCCCCACTGAGATTTTGAGTTTCTAAAAAAAATTATCATTGATCTAAATCTAAATAGTTGCGAATGATCCACATGATGACCACTGAGAAACGACCCTTCGACCGGCGACCGCGGACCAGTAAGCTGACAACCGGCGTGACATAGCACATAATGATAATCTAAAATGCGTATTAACACCCACTGCACTGCTCGCTCACACCACGGAACACGTATTTTAGATAGGTGGTCCGTGGGTCACACAGTTTCAGTCAGCGATATCATAAAAGCTAAAATAATAATAATAGACCAATTAAAATTCCCTGAAATCAGTGGCGTAGCCACGGGGGGGGGGGGGGGGGGGGGGCTGGGGGGGGGGGCCTGGGGGGCTACAGCCCCCCCCCATGAAACTTTGTCGCCCCCCCCCCCCGTCGCGCCCCCCCCCCCCCCCCACTGAGATTTTGAGTTTCTAAAAAAATTATCCTTGATCTACATGACGCCATGGGCGTCAATCCTGGGTGGACAGGGGGACTGTGGGGGGGGGGGGGGGGGGTTGAAGGGTGGGGGACACAATATCAAATGTCCGCCCCCCCCCAGATTTTTGAACTCGTGTCTCATTTACAGGGCCCTATTATGTACTACAATGTATCTTTTGCTTAGAAAATTTTGGTTAAAGTGGTCAGAAATTGCCTCAGATAGCACCATAGAGCATTTAGAATCCAAAATTTCGGGGCCCTTAAAGGGCCCCCGAACCCCACGTCTATAGCTCAGAATTCTGGTAGCAAATTTTCAATGACTCCAACCTCGAAAACAATGTTCCAAAAATTTCGTATGCGTTTAGCTGGGAAAACTTCGAAAATTATGTTTAAATTATTATCTTTTGTGCTAAGATAATTATTGGTTAAAGTGGTAAGAAATTGCCTCAGATCACACCACAGAGTATCGAGAATCCAAAACTTTTTTCGGGGCCCTTAAGCGGGCCCCGAACCCCACGCCTATAGCTCAGAATACCGATAGCTGATTCAATGACTCCAACCTCGAAAACGATGTTCAAATAATTATCTTTTGCTAAGAAAATATTAGTTAAAGCATGGAGGAAAGTGGTAAGAAATTGCTTCAGATCACACCACAGAACATCTAGAATCCATTTTTTTTCGGGGCCCTTAAGCGGGCCCCGAACCCCCACGCCGTAAGGCTTCGCGCTTCGCGCTTCGCGCTTCGCGCTTCGCGCTTCGCATCAGTTCTGATCAAGGTATGTCCCCCCCCCCACTTTTGAGAAGCGATTGACGCCCTACATGACGCCCCCCCATGAAAGTTCCCCCCCCCCCCTGAAAAATTCCTGGCTACGCCACTGCAGTCAGGTCGTTACAGTTGAGGTTGCACAGGTCTTTTTTTGTGATCCATCCAAATACATCCTGCCACGCAGGCCTGTCTTTTAGCAAAGTCAATGTAAAGGAACCAATCTGCACTTACCCTGAAAAAATCTCCAGTCTCTGCTTTGTATCCCTTCTCGAACACCGACCTGGAGTTTGTAAGGGTTCTTCGTGTATTCGAAAGCTGCAAATGATAATCGCAGTATGTACATGCGTGAGCTTAACGTTAAACAATAATAATGCACAAGGGCGTTTTGAGAGCTTGTTGGCGGTTTATACATTTAGATCTTTCACGTATTAGCCATAGGCACATTTGACTTCATATTGTTCACACCACAATCGCTTATCCCTTTGAACCTAGGCGTCATTTTGTTACTTACTTGTCAAGCTGGAATATGATCATTCACCAGCTCAATAATTATTTAATCAATTTGATGGCCAATTTAAAATGGCAAAGACACAGCTTTAAACAAAAATGGTTATTGAAATGTGGTCATTCTTAAAGTAAATGGCAATGAAACAGCACGCTTGAACAATTACGGTTAGTAACATCGCCACCGTTGGTCACATCTTGATCACGGCAGTATAGCTTAGGTTAATTTCGTCTCAAAGCCTGTTACCGATCCAACAATTCACAGTATCAAACCCATGGACAGATTTCCCGTTGCCCTATCAGGTCTAATGCATACCATATTTGAGCATCAGTGTTACTTACCTGCTAAGGCCTTGTGACTATAGAGGGGCAGATTAAAATAGTGTTGACACAAATCCATAGCGTCGTTGCACGTCATGTTGATGAGACTGAATCCCTGATTTGAGGAGAGAAACAAAAGTATATGAGATGTAACTTTCTTCAAGTTATAGACCTATTTCAAGTTAAACTAGGTACCACTCTAGAATAGTTACCAGATTTGCACCAGATTGGTTACTGTTTTTAGCTTCCCAGTTACTCTCCACTTGACTGATAAGCATCAGACATGAAAACAGGATTCGGAGCATTTTGGCGACTGATCAGTAGATAACAAGTCTGGCCATATGAAAACTGAGCACCTAACACCGATGTGTACCGTATAAATGCTGGGCCAGCTTGAATTTTTTATAAAGAATTACTGGCATTAATTATTTGTGATTTAAGGGCTATATCAGCGTAGCTTGTCCGTGAATACCCTGTGTTAATCTGGAAGTTACTTGTACATTCTAATACAATAATTGAAGGGAAATTGCATAATTCACTGCGATAATTATACAGAGTTATGAATTTGTTTCCTAGTCCATTGTACTTTGTTGTTTTTTTTTAAGCAAATTACCATAATCTTATTCAAAGATTTAGTATTGCAATGATTTAGTGATTCATATCGCGGATAGCTAAATATACATGCCAATAAGAGTTTTTCGGTAAAGAAAACCCAAGTCAGGAGCATAATAAGTTACAGAATTTTAACACTGTTTTAAACTTCTGTCCATGCACGGATCACAAAAAAAGGTAAGTGTTCTTTCAGCAAAACGAAAACAATTCACACACATCCCTATGTGATTTTTTTTCGTTTGCTGATGAAAGAACATTTACCTTTTTGTGATCCTTGGAAATAACCTTAAAACGGTTTTTGTGTTCAACATTCCGTATATAACATGAAAGGTACACATACGTGTTTTGAATGATTCTTGTACTAAACGAAAGCTTATTGATTGGGCTTTGATATCCTACATTTTGAAAGTGCTACATGCAGAACTTAATTAAATAATTGGTCCTGCCATTTGTGTTTCCTTTTTTATACTCACACTGTACTTGCACTGCGACAAAACAGTACGCGTGTAGGCACATTATTGTTTATGTCCCATTGGGAAATAGACCGCTCCCTCAGTCAAGCCACGCCCATGATGTTTTGCAGGCCCGGATTATCCAATAGGAACAGAGTAGGCACTGTGTCTAGGGCCTACGAAAATATCCGGGGCCTACGAAAAATTCGGGGCCTACGAAAATACCGCAATGTGCCATAAAATTAATTACAGGCCTATATATACCCGCACCCACGCTTACACAGGCATGGAAGTGGGGTACTTCCTTTGTTCTCGTGTACTAAAATTTTGAAATGTCGCACACTAATTTCAAAATGCTCTTATTTTAACCAGAATTAATTTCCTGGGCTGAAATTCGGACTTAATATCCCTTTTCTAAAACTCTTCCATTAGCGACCAATCAACCCACCTTGGAAATTCCTAGTTTTTGAGTAAAATCCATATATCTATTTCGTGAAAAACTTGTGGGTACCAAAATGGTACCCCGCAAGTCGGTAGGCATTCCTTTTGGGGTACCTTCCATTGTTCCGGTACCCATATAAGGCAGTGTTTATACGTTCACACACACCCACACCCACAGTTTTAAAAAACGATTTCACCAACTGGCGCGGCGCCGTAAAATGTACATCACGTAAGCATACGTGACCTACGTATACAATGTACGTGTAAAGTATGTGCTTCTGAAGCACGGTGCCAACCATGGGCGTCGATCGGTGGGGGACGGGGGGGGGGGGCATGTCGTCGTCTTCAAGCTATTTTCGTCCCCGAATAAAACATTGTAAACTTCATATTTTGATTCTATAGCTCAGAACAGCTGGTTTAAGTACTCCAAACTCGAAAATGATGATGTTCTTTTGCTAAACAAAAGTTGGTTAAAGTGGTCATAATTGTCTCAGATGTCACCACAGAGTGTCTAGAATCCAATGGTTTTTCAGGGCCTTAAGCGGGCCCCAACCCCACGCCGTTTAGGCTTCGCACTCGCATTAGTTCTGATCAAGATACAGTGCACCACCTCCACTTTTGAGAAGCAATTGACGCCCTTGGTGCCAACAGGCTTTTAGAGCTAGGACCCGGGTCCTGGCCTGATTTGTACAGTGCTTTGTACCTTGAATTTGGTGCCGGTGGCTAGAGCGGAGTAGGGCCTACGGAACACTGGTGCCTAGGGCCTACGAAACACCTAATCCGGGCCTGATGTTTTGACCAATCACGGTTCTGATTGCAGCACTCACTAATATAATAATAATATCCTACAGAAGTTTGCCCTACATGCACGCTTGTAAATGGTGTGCTAGTTCACTGACTTTGTCAGTAGGTTTATAAATCATTTTATTATAATTATTACTCGGTCATATTTTTACGCCAGTGTGGAAATTGAAGACCGGGACATTTCAGACCGGGTAATTTCAAACACTGTAATATAATTTCGGGTAAATAAATATTCTGAATCCTATAGGGAAAAAAAACTGAAGTCACAATTTTTGCAGTACAGCTAGGTTATTCCACTGGAAACATGATGGGCAATATGCATCTCACACGGAGATCGCGTGTGGGGCTATAGTGAAATGTAATCGGCAACTTTTTTTCTGACATTAGGAAGGGCTGATGCCGCTTCACAGAATCTTGTGTAGGAAGTACGCATGGCATTATGGGTAGCTCATCAGCAGCGCTGCATGCTACGTCACAGGTCACGCAAAATCTCTCCAATGAGAGCTCGAAGAAATCAGCCCTTCCCAGCGTCCTGTTTGCAGGGGGGGGGGGGGGGTACGAGCGAAGGCGCC
>NW_024037054.1:17891963-17969597 GCF_015706575.1 Patiria miniata
AAAGCATAATGATCGCGCTACAAATGCATTTGTCTTCTCTCTTGTAATGCAAAACTTCCCCTCAAAACAGAAGTACCCCCTCTCGCATTAACAAGATTGTGCACCTAGCTCTAGATGGAAAACTACCCCTCGAAAGCACAAATACCGCTCTCGAAATAATAAACTTGTGCCCCTCTCGAGAAGGAAAATGTACCATCAAAAACAATAGTGCTCTCCTCTCGCTATAACTTCTCGAGATGGAAAACTGCCATTCGAAAGCATAGTGCCCCGCTCGCGACATTAAAATTGTGGCCCCTCTCAAGATTGAAAATTGGCCCCTAAAAACAGTACTGCTCTTCACGTGAAGAAATTGTCACTAAACTGGCCATCAAAAGCAGCAGTGCCCCTCTCGCGAAAAAAAAATTGATCTCTTTACATACTAGGTAAATAAAAACACAAAGGAAAACAACAAAAAATAAACCAGCACATACCGATATATAGAATTAGAGTAGATAAGATACATATTGTGATTAATCATTTATACGTATTGGGTTCTAATTTTAAAGCAACGTCCTTAAGAGAAATGTTACAATTTTTTTCTTCTTTATTGAAGCATAATTACGATGGACGTTTTTCTTTCACATCGTCATTGGTGTTTCCCATCATGTTGCTTGGTTGTATTCTATTTAATATATTAAATTTAATATTTAATTTCAAACTAATTCATCAAATTAAAACGAACTCACCATTTAAAATTAATAAACGTTTATTAATACATACAATTATACTTGGTGGAGGTCAAACTCGATGTGCACCAAAATGTTAAATAAATATTGGTGTTCTCTAACTCGTCCGTCAGATTATCCATCATTTTGTCATTCTTAAAGTTTTAGTCACATAGAATGTGCCGCTATTTTACATTCACATGTAGTGTGTCTCTCGTTAATGTGGCCCCTGTTGAAGCGAAATGCATTTACCTGAATTGTGCTATACATTAAAATAATTAGGAACGTGAAGAACGTCCTCAAATTACCCGTTGTACTGCATTATCTGACAGAACGGTTAATCATAGAAGAGTTTGTATGACAAACCCAATGCATATTGGAGGTAAATTAGCAGCGACTACGGTTTAAATCATGATTGGTGTGTGTGGGGACAGCTTCCTTCGGAAACCGCGCCAAATATGTCCATTTAACATGAGCAGATCTGGAATGTTCTCAAAGGGGTTCAGCTGCCGGTCTGCTTAAGGAAACACTAGTCTAAGAAATCTAGAAAATATGTATAGTTTTTGTTTGTGGAGCAAACAGGATCGCGCACGGCAGCCTCGGTAATGGGAACCAACATGGCGCACAGCGAGATCGTACCCATGGGGAACGAGGTTGCCACAGACCTTGAGGTTCTAGGGGTGATGCCTGGTCCAGTCCGACCAAATTAATAGCTCGTTGTTGGATCCTATCAAGAAGGGGGGAGCAGTCTGAAGCACTAGCTCAGATATGACTGCATGTATTCCTACTGCAAAATGGTAATAACGTTTACCACTATATAACGTGAAGTTTGTGTGGTGATGAGCTTCGATTTTCACTGAATTCGAAGGCATCACAGCACTTATCAAAAAACACGATCAAGGCGCCTACACCAAGCACGGACAAATAGTTCGAAGTCTGAGAGAAATAACTAGTGAAGTTAACGGGATTTCAACTCTCTTTTCAAGATGTCCAGGGATGTTATTTCACGACTGTCTAGTCAGGACAGGGAGCCTTTATTCAAAAACGCAGGTGCTGCCTTGGCGAAGGCACGCTGACCAGAGCAGAGAGTTCTACTAATCCGTTTCCATGTGTCCACATCTGGAGGTTTACTGAACTGAAAGATACTGTACACATTAAAATTCAATAATTAAAGATCAACTGCATAATCCACTTTGATGATTATGCAGATAAGTGCATAATTACATGAATTTGTTGCCTTACGAGTAGGCCCTGCAGTTAATTTAACACAAATTACCATACTTTTATTCAATACACTTGTTATTGAATAGTTAAGTGATCCATATGGTGTTTCGCTGACCACAGTTCAATAGGCCTGGGACCTAATGACGTCACGCTTTCTTTACATGTGCGCTTTCCTATGCGTCAGACGGTCCCTACTTTGTCTGGCGTCCCGACTTTCGCTCCCATAGGAAAATAAGCGCATATGCAAACAAAGCCATAACGTCATTAGGACTTGGTCTATTAACCGATAGGTTTAGGTTAAGTCAGAGGTAACTGCTTGATAGTCGAATTCAATACGAAATCGTTTTTTAACATCACAAATACTAAATCTAAACGTCTTTTATTTGTCGAACAAGCAATGACTGTCTTGAGTACCACTTAAATGCATCGTGCAAGGTATAGAGGCATAAATATTCAAATGCCAAAGAGTAATTAGTGTTTATACCTGGAATGCACTTTTGATGTTAAGTTCATGAAGTGCAGCGATTGAGGTATAACAAAACACAGTATGTCAGAACGTATACTTAAAGTTAGACAAAATGCCGCACGAGAGTAGTTACCATTTTTGCTTTCGATGGATCGCTGTTTTCAGCATTTCAGTTACTCTCCATTCAACTGATAAGCATCGGACATAAAGCAGATTTCAGGGCATTGTGGCGACTGGTCAGTTTGTAGTATGTCTGGCTATGAAATTGAGCACGAACACCATGTGTACCGTATAGTTAACGCGGTGCCACCTTGATCTTGGTAAGTGGTTTTAGGGCTTTATCGTTGGAATTCCTCGGTTCCCTGTGTCAATCTGGAGGCTACTGGACACTCTAAAGCAATAATTAAAGGTCAATTGCATAATTTCACTACAATAATTATGCAGACTTGTGAATTCATTTCCATACGGAGTACTGTCAAATTACCTAATTGTATTCAAAGGATTTATCATTGGAATGATTAAAGTGAACCATACTTGAACGAAAGGTTGGTCTTGAAGAGATCACTAATTTCATAGTAAGGTAACGATTGATTTGCAAGCCATATATAATACCAAAGTTTTGACTTTAAAACGCTGAGGGCTCGAAACAAATCACAACTCGCCTCATCCCCCATTTTACATTCAACAATAATAAATCTTCTAATAATTAACTCGAAGAAGTAAGTCCTTTGACAGCATTCACTCTGGGTATTTGAATGTTATATTCCACCGATAGTGTTCTTCCCTCTGAGCAAAGTGTACAAGGTGCTGAAGTATTATCCGGCAGCGTTTGGACATAACATGGATATATTGTGCGTTATTCAACCAAAGCAGAGCAATATGTACGCTACAGTTATACAAGAATCCAACGGCCGAAAACTACACCGAAGGCAGCATACCATCATGAAACAGTTATAGTGTATGACAGTAATAACTCCCGATATATATGTATTTTAAAGGAATATACATCATTTGCTTTTGCTGTAATTTTAGAAATGATGGAATTGTTGGAATATATAGCAAATATGTTACACTGACTTTTTTGCGGTTTTGGGTTCGAAAATGCTATAAAACCAAGAAAACAATCATTTTTCCTGTAGCTGGTTCCTGACTCCATATAAGAAGAAACAGTTTACATACATTGGGAATTGTAAGGTCAGGGAACCAGTCTACTGGCTCGTACCCAGTTTGTAATCGATTGCAAACAGTGCGATGGTCAATGGGGCAGTATAAAAAAAACCCAGTTTTTTCCAACGCTGATCGACCGATCAGCGTTGGAAATTGATACAAAAATACCACTTTTTCTTGAAAATGACAGTATAACCAGGTGCATGATTTTACAGGATGCTTTACACTGTCATTCAACATCCACCGGGTATTTCAAAAGAGTTGGTAGTTTTAGTTTTTGATGTTTGCAAATGTTGTATTTTCCCTTTAACGATGACTGAATTTTAACGATGACTGAACGCTAACATTATAACATTACGCAAAAGAAAGAAACGGAAGACCAAACTTCCTTTAACAATGAACACTACGTATACGTATATGGCTATCATGCAATCCGTTTAAAAAAACTCGTGAAAAGACTCACAGTAAAATATGATTGGATGTGGCATCGTGCCCAGGTATCAGTTGGGTCCTCTTGTCAGTCTGACCACCGAGAGTGAGGCAATAATGTTCATGCTGACCTTTTGTGTGTTTAAAGGTGGACACTCGCAATTAATTTTCGGATAGTTTGGTAGACCCCATGGGTATAACCGTACAACTGAATCTTTTGCAATTCCGTCTGAATAGGCGTTCAACGGTAATTTGAAAACGTTCCTCGCGCAATATGAATGGATAACAAAACTTGGGGGATATGATAGCAGTACATTTTCTGTGACTGATACTTTAAGAATGACAAAATGGCGCCGACGGCGAGTATTGAGAACACCAATATTTATAACAAGGTCCATAGGACTTTACAAATTACCTTGTTATAACAGGTACCTTGTATTAACAATATTGGAAAACAAAGGAAAACAAAGAAAAACAAAGACTTATTACCAGGGTTCGACTGTACACATCGAGTTTGACCTCCACCGAAGTGTAATTGTATATATTAATAAAAAAAATTAAAGGTCTATTAATTTTAATTGATGAATTAATTACATTTAATGAATTAATTTTAATTTGACAAGTTCATTTTAAATTCACGAATTAATTTAGATTTGATGAATTAATTTTAACTGATGAATTTCAATTTTAAAATTTACAAAAATAGATGCAATATGATGACAAACATATAAATAACGATGATTGTGAAAGAAAGAACTTCATGGTAACTATGCTTCAATAATTAAAGGAAACAAGAATTTGTACCAATTCTTTTGAGGACGTTGCATGAAAAAATAGTATCCAATACGTATATGTTATTAGTATCGTTTCGGTTTGCGGTAACACCATGTGGTAATAACTACTGCTTAGAAGATATTTAGTTCTGAAAAGAACTTGTCCTGCTTATTATCAACTTCGCTAAGTAGTTTTTTTGTTCTGATAAGAACAGTCCTGCTGTAAGTTCTAAACGAACTTGTCTTTGGTCTCAACGTTTCGACTAGCCTGCTCTAGTCATCGTCAAGTCTATTCCATCTATGAAATCTGACGATGACTAGAGCAGGCTAGTCGAAACGTTGAGACCAAAGACAAGTTCGTTTAGAACTTACAGCAGGACTGTTCTTATCAGAACAAAAAACTACTTAGCGAAATTGAAAATAAGCAGGACAAGTTCTTTTCAGAACTAAATACCTTCTAAGCAGTTACCGCAAACCGAAACGATACCGACACTCCACCATGCAAAGCCTCAAATCTTATATATGTTATTAGTCACAATATATATCTAAGCTACTCTCATGTAAACTACCGGTGCGTGCTGGTGTATACAGTGTAAGTTGTATACAGAACTTTGTATAGAACTATTTTAAAAATAAATGTAGGCCTACTGAAATTAAATGAATAGACTTGTTAATAAGATGGAATTTAATAGATGGAATAGACTTGTGTATCGGTGCATACGTCATTATGCTGTAATGAACATCTCTGAACCCATCCAACGTGCTGATTATCTTTCATCCATCCACAATGATGTGAAATACCGAAATAACTACATGGAAATCGTACTAAATACAACAGCAAAAGTTTGACAACTTATTTTAAAGTACATGTATAGCATAATCGTTTTCATAACGTCTGTACACTTTAATTTCCAAAACTTGCCCACTTATGCAATTATAATAATAACAATAATAATAGACCATTATCATGTTGTGGCCATCTCGATTTTGTCCCATTCAAATCAACCAAAGCGCGGCTGGAAGGGGAAATAGACTGGTTCCTTTTTGCACATAAAACATTAGCAGTCAGTACTGTTATTAGATACAGGGAACATGACTGAAATGGTGGCAGCATGATAAAGGTCTATGGCCCCTTCATAACTCCGATGTGACGTGTCTATCTGATGGGGCTGAATGTTTCAAAGAGCAGAGTCGTAATCTAGTCAATCACAGGTCAATCACACGTTGCAGACAGTCTGTTCGGGGGTTTAGGATATACAAGTAGTAAGCTCTATAGGGACTATTCGCAAAGTCCAGGTTAGCATCTTCGTAATATAAAGGTGGGCTCTATCTCGGCAGCCAAGGTTTATCGGTGCTGCCTATATGTGCTTGTGACAATTGGCAATAGACCATTATCATGTAGCGGCCATCTTGATTTTTCCCATTCAAATCAACGTAATCAAAGCGAGGCTGGGAGGAAAAAAAGTCTGGCTCCTTTTTGCACAAAAATATTACCATTCAGTACCGTTATTGAATACAGGGCCAGGGGACATGACTGAAATTGTGGCAGCAGCATGATAAAGGTATATCCGGGAGGATGTGGTGGGCTGGTCGGAAACCCGAGATCCTAGAAGATATAGGAAGTCTGTGATATAATAGTTTCATAAAGTTGAATTCCTAAATTCGACTCCTGAATGTTTGGTCAACATTCCTGCTTACTATGACCTGTGATGATTTGATTACAACCATGAAAACTAGGGCAGACAGAGCAGCATCTGCTGGCCGCGCACTTTGTCATCGTAATGATGACTGTCATAAGTTACGACGGCAAGCGGCTTAGCGCATCCTTCGGGTATCGAAATATCATCAAAGGAGTTTTCGAAGCAAATCGTGTATCTCCACGATTCGTCGTAGTCCCAACTCGCTTCAGAGTCGACGGATTCGCACCATCGATACTTCCCATCACAGTCGTCTGGGAATTAGAGACAGACAAAAAAAAGGGAAGAAGACTCTAAGCCGACAATGATGCAGGGTGGCGGTTCGGTTTCTCATGCATCTTCTGATTTATAGTCCATATACTAATGCCTTGCTGCCGAAAACACAAACCATACGCTTTACAAAAGTGGTTTCCTTCCAAAATCATGAAGATAAATTAAGAAGTGTAGCCCTCATTGGCCTTATTCGCGAGTCGGCCATGTTGAATTGAAAGTGAGGTAAAATCTTCATTTTTGGAACTTGCGAAGTGAAATGAAAGCAAGTACATAAATAATTAAAGTCTACTTAAATGAATAATTTAAAATCTGTTATTTAACATTCCCTAATGTTTTAAGACAGATTGTTTAAAAAAAATGAAAGTAAAATAAGGCTGCATAAATGGTCTGGCGCCATCCCATTCAACAGATAACAATTTGTGAAATGCATTCAGGGAACACGACAAAAATGACTAACTCGTGAATAAGGTCCATTGGGATTAAATCTGGGTCAATAAGTAATACTATCGGAAGTCGCGTTTATATCAACCAGTCCAGGCCTTTTGACAAGACGCAAGCGTGACTTTGGAATTCAAAATCGACTGCCGAAAGGTCCGGTGAATGATCGGACTATACACATTGTAACTGGGTGATATGACGGCACAAAATTGAGACAAAATTCGAGGCTGCTCTTTTAACAAAGCGAAAGACCTCTCAGTCAGGCAGTGGCGTAGCCATCGGGGGGGGGGGGGGTGGGGGGGGCGACCGCCCCCCATGAAACCTTGTCCCCCCCCCCAGTCCCCCCCCCCCCACTGAGATTTTGAGTTTCTAAAAAAAATTATCATTGATCTAAATCTAAATAGTTGCGAATGATCCACATGATGACAACTGAGAAACGACCCTTCGACCGGCGACCGCGGACCAGTAAGCTGACAACCGGCGTGACATAGCGCCTAATGATAATTTAAAATGCGTATTAACACCCACTGCACTGCTCGCTCACACCACGGAACACGTATTATAGACAGGTGGTCCGTGGGTCACACAGTTTCAGTCAGCGATATCACGCGAATCGGCCACGCACAAACTTTTTCCTCCATTCATATAAGCTAAAATAATAATAATAGACCAATTAAAATTCCTTGAAATCAGTGGCGTAGCCACGGGGGGGGGGGGGCCTGGGGGGGGGGGCTACAGCCCCCATGAAACCTTGTCGCCCCCAGTCGCCCCCCCCCCCACTGAGATTTTGAGTTTCTAAAAAAATTATCATTGATCTACATGACGCCATGGGCGTCAATCCTGGGGGGACAGGGGGACTGGTCCCCCCCCCCCCCCACTTTTTGAAGGGTGGGGGACACAATATCAAATGTCCCCCCCCCCCAGATTTTTGAACTCGTGTCTCATTTACAGGGCCCTATTATGTACTACAACGTATCTTTTGCTTAGAAAATATTGGTTAAAGTGGTCAGAAATTGCCTCAGATAGCACCACAGAGCATTTAGAATCCAAAATTTTTCGGGGCCCTTAAGCGGGCCCCGAACCCCACGTCTATAGCTCAGAATTCTGGTAGCTGATTCAATGACTCGAACCTCGAAAACAATGTTCAAAATAATTATCTTTTGCTAAGAAAACATTAGTTAAAGCATGGAGGAAAGTGGTAAGAAATTGCTTCAGATCACACCACAGAACATCTAGAATCCATTTTTTTTCCGGGCCCTTAAGCGGGCCCCGAACCCCCACGCCGTAAGGGCTTCGCGCTTCGCGCTCGCATCAGTTCTGATCAAGGTATGTCCCCCCCCCACTTTTGAGAAGCGATTGACGCCCCTACATGACGCCCCCCACCCCCCCCCCCCCCCCCCCCCCCACACAGAAAATTCCTGGCTACACCACTGCAGTCAGGTCGTTACAGTTGAGGTTGCACAGGTCTTTTTTGTGATCCATCCAAATACAGCCTGCCACGCAGGCCTGTCTTTTAGCAAAGTCAATGTAAAGGAACCAATCTGCACTTACCCTGGAAAAATCTCCAGTCTCTGCTTTGTATCCCTTCTCGAACACCGACCTGGAGTTTGTAAGGGTTCTTCGTGTATTCGAAAACTGCAAATGATAATCGCAGTATGTACATGCGTGAGCTTAACGTTAAACAATTATGCACAAGGGCGTTTGAGACGCTTGTTGGCGGCTTATACATTTAGATATTTCACGTATTAGCCATAGGCACATTTGACTTCATATTGTTCACACCACACTCGCTTATCCCTTTGAACCTAGGCGTCATTTTGTTACTTACTTGTCAAGCTGGGATTATGATCATTCACCAGCTCAATAATTATTTAATCAATTTGATGGCCAATTTAAAATGGCAAAGACACAGCTTTAAACAAAAATGGTTATTGAAATGTGGTCATTCTTAAGTAAATGACAATGAAACAGCACGCTTGAACAATTACTGTTAGTAACATCGCCACCGTTGGTCACATCTTGATCACGGCAGTATAGCTTAGGTTAATTTCATCTCAAAGCCTGTTACCGATCCAACAATTCACAGTATCAAAACCATGGACAGATTCCTGTTGCCCTATCAGGTCTAATGTTTACCATATTGAGCATCGTGTCACTTACCTGCTAAGACCTTGTGACTATAGAGGGGCAGAATAAAATAGTGTTGACACAAATCCATAGCGTCGTTGCATTTCATATTGATGAGACTGAATCCCTGATTTGAGGATAGAAACAAAGTATATGAGATGTAACTTTCTTCAAGTTATAGACCTATTTCAAGTTAAACGAGGTACCACTCTAGAATAGTTACCAGATTTGCACCAGATTGGTTACTGTTTTTAGCTTCCCAGTTACTCTCCACTCGACTGATAAGCATCAGACATGAAAACAGGATTCGGAGCATTTTGGCGACTGATCAGTAGATAACAAGTCTGGCCATATGAAAACTGAGCACCTAACACCGATGTGTACCGTATAAATGCTGGGCCAGCTTGAATTTTTTATAAAGAATTACTGGCATTAATTATTTGTGATTTAAGGGCTATATCAGCGTAGCTTGTCCGTGAATACCCTGTGTTAATCTGGAAGTTACTTGTACATTCTAATACAATAATTGAAGGGAAATTGCATAATTCACTGCGATAATTATACAGAGTTATGAATTTGTTTCCTAGTCCATTGTACTTTATTGGGTTTTTTTAAAGCAAATTACCATAATCTTATTCAAAAGATTTAGTATTGCAATGATTTAGTGATTCATATCGTGGATAGCTAAACATACATGCCAATAAGAGTCTTTCGGTAAAGAAAACCCAAGGTCAGGAACATATATAAGTTACAGAATTTTAACACTGTTTTAAACTTCTGTCCATGCACGGATCACAAAAAAAGGTAAGTGTTCTTTCAGCAAAACGAAAACAATTCACACACATCCCTATGTGATTTTTTTCGTTTTGCTGATGAAAGAACATTTACCTTTTTGTGATCCTTGGAAATAACCTTAAAACGGTTTTTGTGTTCAACATTCTGTATATAACATGAAAGGTACACATACGTGTTTTGAATGATTCTTGTACTAAACGAAAGCTTATTGATTGGGCTTTGATATCCTACATTTAGAAAGTGCTACATGCAGAACTTAATTAATATTGGTCCTGCCATTTGTGTTTCATTTTTTATACTCACACTGTACTTGCACTGCGACAAAACAGTACGCGTGTAGGCACATTATTGTTTATGTCCCATTGGGAAATAGACCGCTCCCTCAGTCAAGCCACGCCCATGATGTTTTGCAGGCCCGGATTATCCAATAGACACAGAGTAGGCACTGTGTCTAGGGCCTACGAAAATATCCGGGGCCTACGAAAAATTCGGGAGCCTACGAAAATACCGCAATGTGCCATAAAATTAATTATAGGCCTATATATACCCGCACCCACGCTTACACAGGCATAGAAGTGGGGTACTTCCTTTGTTCTCGTGTACTAAAATTTTGAAATGTCGCACACTAATTTCAAAATGCTCTTATTTTAACCAGAATTAATTTCCTGGGCTGAAATTCGGACTTAATATCCCTTTTCTAAAACTCTTCCATTAGCGACCAATCAACCCACCTTGGAAATTCCTAGTTTTTGAGTAAAATCCATATATCTATTTCGTGAAAAACTTGTGGGTACCAAAATGGTACCCCGCAAGTCGGTGGGCATTCCTTGTGGGGTACCTTCCATTGTTCCGGTACCCCATATAAGGCAGTGTTTATACGTTCACACACACCCACACCCACAGTTTTAAAAAACGATTTCACCAACTGGCGCGGCGCCGTAAAATGTACATCACGTAAGCATACATGACCTACGTATACAATGTACGTGTAAAGTCTGTGCTTCTGAAGCACGGTGCCAACCATGGGCGTCGATTGGTGGGGGACGGAGGGGCATGTCGTCGTCTTCAAGCTATTTTCGTCCCCGAATAAAACATTGTAAACTTCATATTTTGATTCTATAGCTCAGCTGGTTTTAAGTACTCCAAACTCGAAAATGATGATGTTCTTTTGCTAAACAAAAGTTGGTTAAAGTGGTCATAATTGTCTCAGATGTCACCACAGAGTGTCTAGAATCCAAGGTTTTTTCAGGGCTCTTCAGCGGGCCCCCAACCCCACGCCGTTTAGGCTTCGCACTCGCATTAGTTCTGATCAAGAGACAGTGCCACCTCCACTTTTGAGAAGCAATTGACGCCCTTGGTGCCAACAGGCTTTTAGAGCTAGGACCCGGGTCCTGGCCTGATTTGTACAGTGCGTTGTACCTTGAATTTGGTGCCGGTGGCTAGAGCGGAGTAGCGGCCTACGGAACACTGGTGCCTAGAGCCTACGAAACACCTAATCCGGGCCTGATGTTTTGACCAATCACGGTTCTGATTGCAGCACTCACTAATATAATAATAATATCCTACAGAAGTTTGCCCTACATGCACGCTTGTAAATGGTGTGCTAGTTCACTGACTTTGTCAGTAGGTTTATAAATCATTTTATTAATAATTATTACTCGGTCATATTTTTACACCAGTGTGGAAATTGAAGACCGGGACATTTCAGACCGGGTAATTTCAAACACTGTAATATAATTTCGGGTAAGTAAATATTCTGAATCCTATAGAGAAAAAAAACTGAAGTCACAATTTGTGCAGTACAGCTAGCTTATTCCACTGGAAACATGATGGACAATATGCATCTCACACGGAGATCGCTTTAGGGGCTATAGTGAAATGTAATCGGCAACTTTTTTTCTGACATTAGGAAGGGCTGATGCCGCTTCACAGAATCTTGTGTAAGAAGTACGCATGGCATTATGGGTATCTCATCAGCAGCGCTGCATGCTACGTCACAGGTCACGCAAAATCTATCCCATGAGAGCTCGAAGAAATCAGCCCTTCCCAGCGTCCTGTTTGCAGGAGGGGGGGGGGGTACGAGCGAAGGCGCCCTACATCTGACAGCGCTTAATTGTATGACAAACTTTAATATGTAGGATATTCTGGTGTAGTATGTTTCTCGGTTCGAGTATATGCCCACCGCTGCACCTCTTGCACTTTGGGTGGCATGGGTGGCTTGTGCGATGTGGTCGGCAGCCATAGGCGCCTTTACGTGCCAGCGGCCCGACCACGTTGTAGCATACCAGCATAATTCAGCATACCAGCTGCGAGTAAGGATGATTAGCCTCCCAAATTATTATTATATTAACATAAAACAGTTCATTGGAACTGAAGAACAAAGTACCTGGCATTTAAAGATGTATTACCTTGAATGGCATTTAATTACTCGAAAGCTATTGCTTATTCGACAAATATAATAAAAGACGTTTACATTTGCATATTAATGCAAAAACAAAACCGACTCATAAATTATTGAGTTATTAATAAACAGCATTTATACGATACACATCGGTGCATGGTCCTCAGGTTTCACATACAATTTGGCCAGAGCTGTTAAACCGATCAGTCGCCAAAATGCTCCAAATCCTGCTTGCATGTCTGATGCTTGTCGTCAGTAGAGTGGAGAGTAACTGGAATGCCGAAGAAAGCGATTCATCAAAAGCAAAAATGGTAACTACAGGGTGAGTCAAAAAAAGCGGAAACCAAACCCCCAAAACTATATTTCATATTTAAAAGAAAAATATGTAGCACCGAAAATAATACTGACTGGAAAGCCAATTTCATAAGCTACTTTTAGATGAAAAATGACTGAAATTGCTCCATACGTTCAAAGAATATCACCATTTAAACACAATGACCCTTAAACCTCTTTCGTCAAAAAAAGCGATTTCAAGAATCGTCGTCCAAATTGTCTTCAAACATCACCAGCGATAAAACCTCAGTTGAAAAGTAAAAAAATATTACACAGAGTCTTTTTAAAGGTCCGTCTTTTAATAAAGTGGATTTTAAAAATAATATGTTTTGCCTAACAAGGGTCATTAATAAAGATATTGTGTACTACAGTTGTTGACAGTTGTTGAAACAAGTTTTCTTTGTTGTTCCAAATAGTCAGAATACACAATAAATTGCTCCTTTTTTTGGGACGAAACAGGTTTTATGTTTATTGCGTTTAAATGGTGATATTATTTGAACGGATTAAATAATTTCAGTATTTTTTCATCTACAAGTAGCTTATGAAATTGGCTTTCCAGTCATTACTATTTTTGGTGCTTCATTTTTTTTTTTTTTTTTAATATGAAACATATTTTGGGGGGTTTGGGTTCCTCTGTTTTTGACTCACCCTGTACATGTATTCTCCTGCCGCATATTGTCTAACGTATAAAGTCCCAACAAAAGAAAGTTACATTCCCTTTCTTTGATTTTCCCACCGCCAATCAGGGATTCAGTCGCATCAATATGACATGCAACGACGCTGAGGATGTGTGTCAACACTGTGTCATAATTCCCCTCTTTGGACAGGAATTCTTAACAGGTACGTAACTCATAGAGACGTTAATTAAGCCTCGGGCAACTTAAATCTGTCCGTGTAACGGGTGAGTACAACCAAATGAAACCAAAATGGCAGAAACAATTTTTGAATGAAGTTCAAGTTGCCTGTAGCACATTCAAAATCTAGGATATGAAAACCCAATCAATAAGCTTTCATTTAAAATAAGAATTATTGAAATCACTCGTGTAATTTTTCGAGTTTTTTTTTCAAGAGTTTTGAATACAAACACCGTTTAAAAGTTCTGTCCATGGATCACAAAAAAAGGTAACACCGGTGTTTTTTCAGCAAACGAACGCAATTTTTATAGGGATGCATGTGAATTGTTTTGGTTTTGCTGGAAGAATGCTTAACTTTTTTTGTGATCCGTGGACAGAACGTTAAAACGGTGTTTGTGTTCCGAATTCTGTAACGTGAAAAGTACATGAGATTTTAGTTATTCTTGTACTAACAGAAAGTTTATTGATTGGGCTTTCATATCCTAGATTTTAAAAGTGCTACAAGCAAAACTGCATTAAAAAATTGGTCCTGCCATTTGGGTTTCGTTTTTTTTTCTAGTCACCCTGTAGAGTGATTTTTAAAAAAATCCACTAAAGGTAACAGGCCAGAACAAAGTATGCGCAAAGGTACTAAGCATGAACATGCAGTTGTGCGATAATGAAATAAACAATATTTTAGCTGGATTGAATTTTGTATTTTCGAGCAATTTTAAACATTAATTTCGAACGATTACAGTACAAGCTCTCAATATAACAAATTGATCATTCTTGCAATATTGTCCTCCGAAAGAAAGGAAATAAAATAAAACAAAAAGTTATGTGGCGATGGCCAAGTCTTCAGGAGTCGGACTTCCATATAGAACTCTTCCGGGACTCGGTACACCACACCTCCTTCCCTGTCCATCCATGTACCTCGAAAGTCAGGCACCATAAAGGGGGAAAACGAGGTGGCACCCTAAGCCTTGCTGCCGAGTCAGCAAAAGAACCCCGTACCTATACGCAGATGCCAACCTGGACTTCGCAGACAGTCCCAACTTGTGAGTCAGCTTACCGACCGACCGAGCTAACTGCAGTTGGTAAATGACGACGGGAAATTAACACTCTTAAATGACAGAACCGCGGGCATCGAAAACCAAAAAAATGACACCAAGCAGGTTCGAACCCCTAACCCTGGGTCCGTTGTCTGACAGCTTAACAACTAGGCTGTTTCAGTAAGTACTTTTCTCTTTGCGTATAAAAACATAATCGTTATTTCCGCAGTGGGAGGGTTACTTTGTGTTTCATAGCTGCACGAAAGATGCATCGGCATCGTGCTATATACATGAATGCTGTTACGTAACTCTTTTCTGCAATCATTCTTATGTACCGAGCAGTTGACTATTCAGTCACTACGAGCAATTAACCTTACCAAGCTCGTTCTTATTCTGTCTCATCAATTATTATTTCGCGTCGCGTGTCTTTTGGCTGGCACTGACATGTCACTATGATTGAGAGAAATTCTAGCAAGTTTCCCCAACCTAATTATATTTATATCAAACTACTAACCCGTTTACAAATTTTTACAAGGGATTTTTGGTAGTCTGATTCTATTTCAGTCCCTTAGCTAGCTTGGGAAACTTCATCTTTTCTTGTACTTACGCTTAGTCTAGGGAATGATGCCATTATAATACAATGTCACATTAACGTCAGTCGGTGGCATGATTAATCGTGACCACGCGGGGGCAATGACGGCCAGTGGCGTATATCTGTGCTTGCGAGTGGTGGGGGGATGGGGGATGACCAAAATCATAACATTCTGGCTATTCACAACGCAATGCGCCACCAAATGTTTGCCATGGAGAGTCAGTTTTTGGAATTACGGTCGACAAAACAAAGCCGATTTGAATGAGTGTCATATAAGGCCAAAAAAGTATCCGGTTTCTGGTATAGAGCTTGCCCAAAAAGTGGTGCGGCGACGCGGCTTTTTTACCTGATTTTTTTTGCTTCAAATGTCGGTTGATGACTGCAAAATGGTGTCCGACTAAACTTAGTGCAAATGGGAGTCCAGAGAGGCCACATTAAGCTTATTCTCTATCGTAACCCCATCTAAAAACACGTTAAAATTGTGCAGCAGCAGGATTCCAGTCAAACCAGTGAGTTTGGCGGTTTTGAGACATCATCTTTCATTGAAAAAAAAACGTTTTCATTTTGCCGACGCGCATGGCTACGGCGACGCGCGTGCATACCAGAAACTGGAGACCTTTTTTTGGCCTTAAGTTACTTAAGCTAAGTGGTTATAAATTCGGGTATAGCGTTCTGGCCGCCTTACTAAAAACACCATATTGGTACATAGGGAAAAAAAGGCAAATTTATACTTGAATCATACGCTTACGAAACTACTGACCGGAAAAACTAATAATTTCAAATGTCCCGCGCTGCAAAATTGTCGACCATCTCCCACACCCACAATGCACTAGGAAAAACTAACTTTCCGTGGCAAACTCTTGGTGGCACATGAAACGCCCGAATTGCCCGGCCGTGGGCTTTCGAAAGGGGGGGGGGGGCTGGACACCACATAATACTGGGCACTCGTTATCAATTATGTATACTCGCGCTTACATTTTTGAAAGCTTTTTGTACTTTGTTTCTCCACTTTCCAGTACTATTGTATACATTTTATTACTTGGACGTTCGGAAAATACCTCAAAATCCTCATTGTTTCCTCATCAGGAAAAAAGTGGGGAATGATTCAATAGCCCATCCCCGCGGTCAAAAAGTGTGGGGGTATCACCTCACCCACACCCCGGGAATTACGCCCCTGATGATGGCGCACTGAGCCAATTCAACGAGCCTGCCACTCGCATGGTCTTTTTTTCGTGTCCGGGTTGCCATACGCCCTTGACTCAAGTCTATGGTCATAAAAAGGCATTTGAGATGAAACTAAGCAAATGCATGAACCTTTGGCGACTGAACGATCTAAATTGGGATCGCATTGTGTGCTTAACAAGCGAGTATAATTTTTACTAACACCTGTGTTTTCGAGGGATGGTTTTCCATCTCGAGAAGATTCACAATCTTGTTAATGCGCGAACCGGAAAATGTCCCTGTCTCAAAAACTACATAATAAAAATATGTGGCTATAGATATTGGGAGTGGGGGTACAAAGACGGATCCAGAGCGCACTTTTGTTTGGGGGGGGGGGCTGTATAATTCAAACAAGCCAGGCCAAACTGGTATTGGTCCTAGCTCTAAAAGCCTGTTGGCTCCAATTCTCGAGGGCGTCATATGTTTTTCAAAGTGGGGGTGGTACATAAAACATGTGTATCTTGATCGGTACTACACTGCAAAAACTATGGTGTTAAATTTACACCATTAGTATCTATATAGGACCATCTGGTGTTAAATTTTACTGGTGTTGTCACATATAAATACCGAATGGTGTTAAATTAACACTACAGTTTTTGCTGAGTAATTGTTCGAGTGAGAAGCCTAAACGGCGCGGGGTTCGGGGCCCGCTTAAGGGCCCCTGAAAAAAATGGATTCTAGGCGCCCTGTGGTGCGATCCGAGGCAATTTCTGACGACTGCATTTTGGCACAAGATCATCATTTAAACATCTTTTTCGAGTTTGGAGTCATTAAATCAGCTGTTCCGAGCTATAGAATCAAATGTAGGTTACATATTTTTATTCAGGGACGCAAATCGTTGGGGAACGATATCAGTCACCCCGTTCCCCACCGATTGACGCCCATGGTTGGCACCGTGCTTCTGAACGACAGCCTTTACACGTACATTTTATACGCATACATGCTGTACAGCGTCAGTTGGTGAAATCGAAAATTCCGAGAGAGACCCTTAAACTTTCTTAAAACTTTTATCTGCGCGTGTGGGTGTGTGTGGGAAGGCCTATATGTTTTATGGCACACTGCGGTATTTTCGTAGGCCCTCCCCAAATTTTTCGTAGGCCCCCAAATTTTTCGTAGGCCCTATGCTATGCACAGTGCCTACTGTGCCTGTTAAGTAATCCGGGCGTGGTAACCCGGATATATTGCCACCAACGTTTATAGAAGCCGTATTGCAAGTTTTCTGTAAAATAAAGCCCATGTAAATATTGCGGTTGTTCTTTGCAGTTGTCGAATACACGAAGGACCCTTACCAACTCGAGGTCAGTGTCCAAGAAGGAAGACAATCCAGAGACTGGACCTTTTCTCAAGGTAAGTGCGCATTGGTTCCTTTACACTGGGTTTATTGGGGAATCGATGTGTTAGCAAGTTCGCGGCTACTGGAAGGACCCATTGCTTTGCAAACACAACAGCCTCGTTTTTATTTCAACTGGGCGGTATCCTTATATTACATTTTTTGGATTGCTTTTGGTCTGGTTCCTCCCCCCTCAACCTTAATGCCTAGGGCGGCCCTGCCAGTAGCACTTAGACTTCCGACGACACCGCTCTTTGGATTGGGTCGTATAGTCCGACGCCTCATATAGGTCCGACGCCTCATAAGTCCGAAATTTCGGACTTATGAGGCATAAATTCCGCTCATAGGTCCGACGCCTCATAAGTCCGAAATTTCGGACTTGTGAGGCATAAATTCCGCTCATAGGTCCGACGCCTCATAAGTCCGACAATGGACAAACGCTGTTTCGGACTTATGAGGCGTCGGAGCTATGAGGCGTCAGACCTATGAGGCGGAATAAATAAATTGTTTGCCTCATAAGTCCGACGATTCATGAGTCCGAAATTTCGGACTTATGAGGCGTCGGACTTATGAGGCGTTGGACTTAGTAGGTATGAGCGGACCCCTTTGCATCCAGGGGACACACAAACCCTTCCAGAATGACAAAGTTGCAATCCTCAGAAGAATTGGAATATGGACTACTTAGAAAATGAAACCGGAATCGCTCTAGGAAAAATCGAGCCTATGCATTATGGGCATACTATTGACATTAATTCGCTGGCTAATTGTTAACCAACTTCTTTCTTTTCTCTGTAATCTCCAGACGACCTAGCTGGAAAGTATCGGTGGTGCGAATCCGCCTACTCCGAAGCCAGTTGGGACTACGACCACTCATGGAGATACACCATTTGCTACGAAAACATCTTTGATGATATCTCCGTACCCGAAGATTGCGCTAAGCCTCTTGCCGTCGTAACGCATGAAAGTCACTATTACGACGACGAAGTACGCGGTCAGCAGATGCTGTTTTGCCTGCCCTAGTTTGCATGGTTGTAATCAATGATTAAGTCATCACAAGTCATAGCAAGCAATTGTGCGGTAGACAAAACATACTGGAGTCGAATTTATTAATTCAACTTGAAATTATTGCCGACTTCCGTGGGACTCTTTTTTGTTTTTGGGTTTCCCGGCCCACACAAATTCTACCATTGCCGATTGTCTGTTCACCTAACCCGAAGGCCACAACATAGGCGACACATATTATATATAAGCCTTGGCAAGGGCGGATCCAGGGGGCCCAAACAAAACAATTTTTTTAAAGTGGCGTCGCATCAAAGGCAGGCACTGCGTACACCACCATCTATTCCTCCTAAAGATTTAGTTAAAGTGGTTAGAAATAGCCTCAGATTGCACCACAGAGCATCTAGAATCCAATTTTTTCTGGGCCCTTAATAAGCGGGCCCCGAAACCCAAGCCGCCTTTTTTTCGAGACACTTTTTGGAAGACCAAAATTTGTTTGGCGCCCCCCCCCCCCAAAAAAATTGTGTTCTGGATCCGCCCTTGAGCGTTGGTTGCTAAGATCAGCAAAAATCAGCCCCGTTCCCTATAAGGCCAAAAAAGTCTCCGGTTTCTTGTATGGAGCTTGCCCAAAAAGTGGTGCGGCGATGCGGCTTTTTTTTTTTTACCTATTTTTTTCTGCTTCTAATGTCGGTTGATGCTGCAAAATGGTGCCCGACTAAACTTAGTGCAAATATATGGGAGTCCAGTCAGTCCACAGAGGCCACATAAAGCTTATTCTCTATCATAACCCCATCTAAAAAAAACACGTTAAAATTGTGCTGCAGCAGGATTCCAGTCAAACCAGTGAGTTTGGCGGTTTTGAGACATCATCTTTTATTGAAAAAAAAACACTTTTTTTCATTTTGCCGACGCGCATGGCTACGGCGACGCGCGCGCATACCAGAAACCGGAGACTTTTTTTTTTGGCCTATCGAAGACGTTAACCTGGACTTTGCAGATAGTCGATTCCAAACTGGCCAAACTTATGTTCAACCCTTAAGTTCGATGAAGCATAGTGTTTGTTTCAAAGATAATTTAACAATATTCCAAAAACTCACCTGCAATATACCTTTATTAATTTGTTTTCGACTGGTAGGCTTTTTTTGTGGGACAACCAGTATGTAGAGCTTACCGATCACGCTAAATTACTGTGGGTCAGATATTATCAAAAACTTCCGTTTACTAATAACCAAACAGGCTGTCTGCGACTTGTGATTTGACTTGTGATCGGCTTGTGACTGGATTACGACTCTGCTCGTTTGACATATTCGGCCCCATCAGGGTCATATTTGGCGAATTATAAAGGGGCCATACTTTTATTACTATTGCTTAAGTGGGATAGTTTGGGGAATTAAAGTGCAAATTATAGGCTACGCTATGAAACAATAATGTGCTACCAATTTTCGTGCTACATAAGTATGGGAGATTTAACAAGCGTTTGGTGTTTTTTTGGTCTTTTGTTTCATGTAGTTATTTCGATACTCATTTCCACTTAATGGATAATAGATAATCCGCATATTGGATGGATTCAGAGATGTTCGTTACAGCATATACCCTGGCGCAGAGGCGGCGGAAAAGGGGGGGGGGTCATGGGGGCATTTGCCCCCCCCCCCCCCCCGATTTTCCCAGGCCAACAAAAGTGCCCCTCTTACGGTAATGTGCCCCCTCGAAATGAAAACAAAACTGCCCCTCAAACGTACAGGTATGAAAGCATAATGATCGCGCTACAAATGCATTTGTTTTCTCTCTTGTAATGCAAAACTTCCCCTCTAAACAGAAGTACCCCTCTCGCATTAACAAGATTGTGCACCTAGCTCTAGATGGAAAACTACCCCTCGAAAGCACAAATACCGCTCTCGAAATAATAAACTTGTGCCCCTCTCGAGAAGGAAAATGTACCATCAAAAACAATAGTGCTCCTCTCGCTATAACTTCTCGAGATGGAAAACTGCCATTCGAAAGCATAGTGCCCCGCTCGCGACATTAAAATTGTGGACCCCCTCTCAAGATTGAAAACTGGCCCCTAAAAACAGTACTGCTCTGCACGTGAAGAAAATTGTCACTAAACTGGCCATCAAAAGCAGCAGTGCCCCTCTCGCGAAAAAAAATGATCTCTTTACATAACTAGGTAAATAAAAACACAAAGGAAAACAACAAAAAATAAACCAGCACATACCGATATATAGAATTAGAGTAGATAAGATACATATTGTGATTAATAATTTATACTTATTGGGTACTAATTTTGAAGCAACGTCCTTAAAAGGAATATACATCATTTGCTTTTGCTGTAATTTTCAGAAATGGATGGAATTGGGGGGTTGGAAATATATAGCAAATATAGTTACACTGACTTTTTTTGAGGTTTTGGGTTCGAAAATGCTATAAAAACCAAGAAAAACAATCATTTTCCTGTAGTCTGGTTCCCTGACTCCATATAAGAAGAAACAGGGCAGTTTACGTACATTTGGGAATTGTAAGGTCAGGGAACCAGTCTAGCTGGCTTGTACCCGTTCATAGGTGTGTAATCGATTGCAAACAAGTGCGATGGTCACTTGGGGCCAGTATTTGAAAAAAGCCAATTTTTTTCCGACGCTGGTCGGCCGACCAGCGTTGGAAATTGATACAAAAATACCACTTTTCTTGAAAATGACAGTATATCAGGTGCCATTATTTTACAGGATGCTTTACACTGTCATTCACTAACAGTCCAGCAAGGTATTTCAAAATGATTTGGTAGTTTTATTTTTTTGATGTCTGCAAATGTTGTATTTTCCCTTTAAGAGAAATTTTACAATTTTTTTCTTCTTTATTGAAGCATAATTACGATGGACGTCTTTCTTTCATATCGTCATTGGTGTTTCCCATCATGTTGCTTGATTGTATTCTATTTAATATATTAAATTTAATATTTAATTTCAAACTATTTCATCAAATTAAAACGAACTCACCATTTAAAATTAATAAACGTTTATTAATACATACAATTATACTTTGGTGGAGGTCAAACTCGATGTGCACCAAAATGTTAAATAAATATTGGTGTTCTCTAACTCGTCCGTCAGATTATCCATCATTTTGTCATTCTTAAAGTTTTAGTCGCTATTTTACATTCACATGTAGTGTGTCTCTCGTTAATGTGGCCCCTTGTTAAAGTGAAATGCATTGACCTGAATTGTGCTATACATTAAAATAATTAGGAACGTGAAGAACGTCCTCAAATTACCCGTTGTACTGCATTATCTGACAGAACGGTTAATCATAGAAGAGTTTGTATGACAACCCAATGCATATTGGAGGTAAATTAGCAGCGACTACGGTTTAAATCATGATTGGTGTGTGTGGGGACCGCTTCCTTCGGAAACCGCGCCAAATATTTCCATTTAACATGAGCAGATCTGGAATGTTCTCAAAGGGGTTCAGCTGCCGGTCTGCTTAAGGAAACACTAGTCTAAGAAAATCTAGAAAATATGTATAGTTTTTGTTTGTGGAGCAAACAGGATCGCCGACTTCCGTGGGACCCTTTTTTGTTTCCCGGCCCACACAAATTCTACCATTGCCGATTGTCTGTTCACCTAACCCGAAGGCCACAACATAAGCGACACATATTATTTATAAGCCTTGGCAAGGGCGGATCCAGGGGGCCCAAACAAAACAATTTTTTTAAAGTGGCGTCGCATCAAAGGCAGGCACTGCGTACACCACCATCTATTCCTCCTAAAGATTTAGTTAAAGTGGTTAGAAATAGCCTCAGATTGCACCACAGAGCATCTAGAATCCAATTTTTTCTGGGCCCTTAATAAGCGGGCCCCGAAACCCACGCCGCCTTTTTTTCGAGACACTTTTTTGAAGACCAAAATTTGTTTGGCGCCCCCCCCCCCCCCACCCAAAAAAAATTGTGTTCTGGATCCGCCCTTGAGCGTTGGTTGCTAAGATCAGCAAAAATCAGCCCCGTTCCCTATAAGGCCAAAAAAGTCTCCGGTTTCTTGTATGGAGCTTGCCCAAAAAGTGGTGCGGCGATGCGGCTTTTTTTTTTTACCTTTTTTTTTCTGCTTCTAATGTCGGTTGATGCTGCAAAATGGTGCCCGACTTAACTTAGTGCAAATATATGGGAGTCCAGTCAGTCCACAGAGGCCACATCAAGCTTATTCTCTATTGTGCTGCAGCAGGATTTCAGTCAAACCAGTGAGTTTGGCGGTTTTGAGACATCATCTTTTATTGAAAAAAAAATCTTTTTTCATTTTGCCGACGCGCAAGGCTACGGCGACGCGCGCGCATACCAGAAACCGGAGACTTTTTTTTGTGGCCTATCGAAGACGTTAACCTGGACTTTGCAGATAGTCGATTCCAAACTGGCCAAACTTAAGTTCAACCCTTAAGTTTGATAAAGCATAGCGTTTGTTACAAAGATAATTTGAAAATATTCCAAAAACTCACCTGCAATATACCTTTATTAATTTGTTTTCGACTGATAGGCTTTTTTTGTGGGGCAACCAGTATGTAGAGCTTACCGATCACGCTAAATTACTGTGGGTCAGATATTATCAAAAACGTCCGTTTACTAATAACCAAACAGGCTGTCTGCGACTTGTGATTTGACTTGTGATCGGCTTGTGACTGGATTACGACTCTGCTCGTTTGACATATTCGGCCCCATCAGGGTCATATTTGGCGAATTATAAAGGGGCCATACTTTTATTACTATTGCTTAAGTGGGATAGTTTGGGGAATTAAAGTGCAAATTATAGGCTACGCTATGAAACAATAATGTGCTACCAATTTTCGTGCTACATAAGTATGGGAGATTTAACAAGCGTTTGGTGTTTTTTTGGTCTTTTGTTTCATGTAGTTATTTCGATACTCATTTCCACTTAATGGATAATAGATAATCCGCATATTGGATGGATTCAGAGATGTTCGTTACAGCATATACCCTGGCGCAGAGGCGGCGGAAAAGGGGGGGGTCATGGGGGCATTTGCCCCCCCCCCCCCCAGATTTTCCCAGGCCAACAAAAGTGCCCCTCTTACGGTAATGTGCCCCCTCGAAATGAAAACAAAACTGCCCCTCAAACGTACAGGTATGAAAGCATATGATCGCGCTACAAATGCATTTGTTTTCTCTCTTGTAATGCAAAACTTCCCCTCAAAACAGAAGTACCCCTCTCGCATTAACAAGATTGTGCACCTAGCTCTAGATGGAAAACTACCCCTCGAAAGCACAAATACCGCTCTCGAAATAATAAACTTGTGCCCCTCTCGAGAAGGAAAATGTACCATCAAAAACAATAGTGCTCCTCTCGCTATAACTTCTCGAGATGGAAAACTGCCATTCGAAAGCATAGTGCCCCGCTCGCGACATTAAAATTGTGGACCCCCTCTCAAGATTGAAAACTGGCCCCTAAAAACAGTACTGCTCTGCACGTGAAGAAAATTGTCACTAAACTGGCCATCAAAAGCAGCAGTACCCCTCTCGCGAAAAAAATGATCTCTTTACATAACTAGGTAAATAAAAACACAAAGGAAAACAACAAAAATTAAACCAGCACATACCGATATATAGAATTAGAGTAGATAAGATACATATTGTGATTAATCATTTATACTTATTGGGTACTAATTTTAAAGCAACGTCTTTAAGAGAAATTTTACAATTTTTTTCTTCTTTATTGAAGCATAATTACGATGGACGTCTTTCTTTCATATCGTCATTGGTGTTTCCCATCATGTTGCTTGATTGTATTCTATTTAATATATTAAATTTAATATTTAATTTCAAACTATTTCATCAAATTAAAACGAACTCACCATTTAAAATTAATAAACGTTTATTAATACATACAATTATACTTTGGTGGAGGTCAAACTCGATGTGCACCAAAATGTTAAATAAATATTGGTGTTCTCTAACTCGTCCGTCAGATTATCCATCATTTTGTCATTCTTAAAGTTTTAGTCGCTATTTTACATTCACATGTAGTGTGTCTCTCGTTAATGTGGCCCCTTGTTAAAGCGAAATGCATTTACCTGAATTGTGCTATACATTAAAATAATTAGGAACGTGAAGAACGTCCTCAAATTACCCGTTGTACTGCATTATCTGACAGAACGGTTAATCATAGAAGAGTTTGTATGACAACCCAATGCATATTGGAGGTAAATTAGCAGCGACTACGGTTTAAATCATGATTGGTGTGTGTGGGGACCGCTTCCTTCGGAAACCGCGCCAAATATTTCCATTTAACATGAGCAGATCTGGAATGTTCTCAAAGGGGTTCAGCTGCCGGTCTGCTTAAGGAAACACTAGTCTAAGAAAATCTAGAAAATATGTATAGTTTTTGTTTGTGGAGCAAACAGGATCGCGCACGGCAGCCTCGGTAATGGGAACCAACATGGCGCACAGCGAGATCGTACCCATGGGGAACGAGGTTGCCACAGACCTTGAGGTTCTAGGGGTGATGCCTGGTCCAGTCCAACCAAATTAATAGCTCGTTGTTGGATCCTATCAAGAAGGGGGGAGCAGTCTGAAGCACTAGCTCAGATATGACTGCATGTATTCCTACTGCAAAATGGTAATAACGTTTACCACTATAACGTGAAGTTTGTGTGGTGATGAGCTTCGATTTTCACTGAATTCGAAGGCATCACAGCACTTATCAAAAAACACGATCAAGGCGCCTACACCAAGCACGGACAAATAGTTCGAAGTCTGAGAGAAATAACTAGTGAAGTTAACGGGATTTCAACTCTCTTTTCAAGATGTCCAGGGATGTTATTTCACGACTGTCTAGTCAGGACAGGGAGCCTTTATTCAAAAACGGCAGGTGCTGCCTTGGCGAAGGCACGCTGACCAGAGCAGAGAGTTCTACTAATCCGTTTCCATGTGTCCACATCTGGAGGTTTACTGAACTGAAAGATACTGTACATTAAAATTCAATAATTAAAGATCAACTGCATAATCCACTTTGATGATTATGCAGATAAGTGCATAATTACATGAATTTGTTGCCTTACGAGTAGGCCCTGCAGTTAATTTAACACAAATTACCATACTTTTATTCAATACACTTGTTATTGAATAGTTAAGTGATCCATATGGTGTTTCGCTGACCACAGTTCAATAGGCCTGGGACCTAATGACGTCACGCTTTCTTTACATGTGCGCTTTCCTATGTGTCAGACGGTCCCTACTTTGTCTGGCGTCCCGACTTCGCTCCCATAGGAAATTAAGCGCATATGCAAACAAAGCCATAACGTCATTAGGACTTGGTATATTAACCGATAGGTTTAGGTTAAGTCAGAGGTAACTGCTTGATAGTCGAATTCAATAAGAGATCGTTTTTTAACATCACAAAAACTAAATCTAGTAAACGTCTTTTATTTGTCGAATAGGCAATGACTGTCTTGAGTACCACTTAAATGCATCGTGCAAGGTATAGAGGCATAAATATTCAAATGCCAAAGAGTAATTAGTGTTTAACCTGGAATGCACTTTTGAGGTTAAGTTCATGAAGTGCAGCGATTTGAGGTATAACAAAACACAGTACGTCAGAACGTATACTTAAAGTTAGACAAAATGCCGCACGAGAGTAGTTACCATTTTTGCTTTCGATGGATCGCTGTTTTCAGCATTCCAGTTACTCTCCATTCGACTGATAAGCATCGGACATAAAGCAGATTTCAGGGCATTGTGGCGACTGGTCAGTTTGCAGTATGTCTGGCTATGAAACTGAGCACGAACACCGATGTGTACCGTATAGTTAACGCGGTTCCACCTTGATTTTAGTAAGTGGTTTTAGGGCTTTATCGTTGGAATTCCTCGGTTTCCCTGTATCAATCTGGAGGCTACTGGACATTCTAAAGCAATAATTAAAGGTCAATTGCATAATTTCACCACAATAATTATGCAGACCTGTGAATTTCATTTCCATACGAGAACTGTCAAATTACCTAATTTTATTCAAAGGATTTATCATTGGAATGATCAAAGTGAACCATACTTGAACGAAAGGTTGGTCTTGAAGAGATCACTAATTTCATAGTAAGGTAACAATTGATTTGCAAGCCATATATAATACCAAAGGTTTGACTTTAAAACGCTGAGGGCTCGAAACAAATCACAACTCGCCTCATCCCCCATTTTACATTCAACAATAATAAATATTCTAATAATTAACTCGAAGAAGTAAGTCCTTTGACTGCATACACTCTGGGTATATTGAATGTTATATTCCACCGACAGTGTTCTTCCCTCTGAGCAAAGTGTACAAAGGTGCTGAAGTATTATCCGGCAGTGGTTTGGATATAACATGGATATATTGTGCGTTATTCAACCAAAGCAGAGCAATATGTACGCCATACAGTTATACAAGAATCCAAACGGCCGAAGGCAGCATATCATCATGAAACAGTTATAGTGTAGTAACAGTAATAACTCCACGATATATATGTATTTTAACGATGACTGAATTTTAACGATGACTGAACGCTAACATTATAACGTTACGCCAAAGAAAGAAACGGAAGACCAAACTTCCTTTAAAAATGAACACTACGTAGGCTATCATGCATAATCGTTAAAAAAACCCGTGAAAAGACTCACAGTTAAATATGATTGGATGTGGCATCGTGCCCTGGTATCAGTTGGGTCCTCTTGTCAGTCTGACCACCGAGAGTGAGGCAATAATGTTCATGTTGACCTTTTGTGTGTTCAAAGGTGGACACTCGCAATTAATTTTCGGATAGTTTGGTAGACCCCATGGGTATAAACCGTACAACTGAATATTTTTGCAATTCCGTCTGAATAGGCGTTCAACGGTAATTTGAAAACGTTCCTCGCGCAATATGAATGGATAACAAAAATTGGGGGATATGATAGCAGTACATTGTCTGTGACTGATACTTTAAGAATGACAAAATGGCGCCGACGGGCGAGTATTGAGAACACCAATATTTATTACAAGGTCCATAGGACTTTACAAATTACCTTGTTATAACAGGTACCTTGTATTAACAATATTGGAAAACAAAGGAAAACAAAGAAAAACAAAGACTTATTACCAGGGTTCGACTGTACACATCGAGTTTGACCTCCGACGAAGTGTAATTGTATATATTAATAAAAAAAAAAATAAAGGTCTATTAATTTTTATTGATGAATTAATTACATTTAATGAATTAATTTTAATTTGACAAGTTAATTTTAAATTCACGAAATAATTTAGATTTGATGAATTAATTTTAACTGATGAATTTCAATTTTAAAATTTACAAGAATAGATGCAATATGATGACAAACATATAAATAACGATGATTGTGAAAGAAAGAACTTCATGGTAACTATGCTTCAACAATTAAAGGAAACAAGAATTTGTACCAATTCTTTTGAGGACGTTGCATGAAAAAATAGTATCCAATACGCATATGTTATTAGTATCGTTTCGGTTTGCGGTAACACCATGTGGTAATAACTACTGCTTAGAAGATATTTAGTTCTGAAAAGAACTTGTCCTGCTTATTATCAACTTCGCTAAGTAGTTTTTTTGTTCTGATAAGAACAGTCCTGCTGTAAGTTCTAGACGAACTTGTCTTTGGTCTCAACGTTTCGACTAGCCTGCTCTAGTCATCGTCAGATTTCATAGATGGAATAGACTTGACGATGACTAGAGCAGGCTAGTCGAAACGTTGAGACCAAAGACAAGTTCGTTTAGAACTTACAGCAGGACTGTTCTTATCAGAACATAAAACTACTTAGCGAAGTTGATAATAAGCAGGACAAGTTCTTTTCAGAACTAAATATCTTCTAAGCAGTAGTTATTACCACATGGTGTTACCGCAAACCGAAACGATACCGATACTCCACCATGCAAAGCCTCAAATCTTATATATGTTATAAGTAACAATATATATCTAAGCTACTCTCATGTAAAATACCGGTGCGTGCTGGTGTATACAGTGTTAGTTGTATACAGAACTTTATATAGAACTATTTTAAAAATAAATGTAGGCCTACTGAAATTAAATGAATAGACTTGTAAATACGATGGAATTTAATAGATGGAATAGACTTGTGTATCGGTGCATACGTCATTATGCTGTAATGAACATCTCTGAACCCATCCAACGTGCTGATTATCTTTCATCCATCCACAATGATGTGAAATACCGAAATAACTACATGGAAATCGTACTCAATACAACAGCAAAAGTTTGACAACTTATTTTAAAGTACATGTATAGCCTAATCGTTTTCATAACGTCTGTACACTTTAATTCCCAAAACTTGCCCACTTATGCAATTATAATAATAATAATAATAATAATAAGACCATTATCATGTTGTGGCCATCTCGATTTTGTCCCATTCAAATCAACCAAAAGCGAGGCTGGAAGGGAAAAATAGGCTGGTTCCTTTTTGCACATAAAACGTTATCAGTCAGTACTGTTATTGGATACAGGGAACATGACTGAAATGGTGGCAGCATGATATAGGTCTATAGTATGGCCCCTTCATAACTCGGCAAATGTGACGTGTCTATCTGCTGGGGCTGAACGTTTCAAACAGCAGAGTCGTAATCTATAGTCAATCACAAATCAATCACACGTTGCAGACAGTCTGTTTGGGGGTTTAGGATATAGAAGAAGTAACTCTGCGTGATTGGTGAGCTCTTCCTTTTAGGGGCGATTCGCAAAGTCTAGGTTAGCATCTTCGTAAAGGTATACTGGGGCTCGTTTGGTCGATCGCGGCAGCCAAGGTTTATAGGTGCAGCCTATATGTGCTTGTGACAATTGGCAATAGACCATTATCATGTTGCGGCCATCTTGATTTTTCCCATTCAAATCAACGTAATCAAAGCGAGGCTGGAAGGAAAATAGTCTGGCTCCTTTTTGCACAAAAATATTACCAGTCAGTACCGTTATTGAATACAGGACCTGGGAACATGACTGAAATATGGCAGCAGCATAAAGGTATATCCGGGAAGGATGTGGTGGGCTGGTCGGAAAACCCGAGATCCTAGAAGATATAGGAAGTCTGCGATATAATAGTTTCATGAAGTTGAATTTCTAAATTCGACTCCTGAATGTCTGGTCAACATTCCTGCTTACTATGACCTGTGATGATTTGATTACAACCATGCAAACTAGGGCAGACAGAGTAGCATCTGCTGGCCGCGCACTTTGTCATCGTAATGATGACTGTCATAAGTTACGACGGCAAGCGGCTTAGCGCATCCTTCGGGTATCGAAATATCATCAAAGGAGTTTTCGAAGCAAGTCGTGTATCTCCTCGATTCGTCGTAGTCCCAACTCGCTTCAGAGTCGACGGATTCGCACCATCGATACTTCCCATCACAGTCGTCTGGGAATTAGAGACAGAAAGAAAAAAGGGAAGAAGACTCTAAGCCGACAATGATGCAGGGTGGCGGTTCGGTTTCTCATGCATCTTCTGATTTATAGTCCATATACTAATGCCTTGCTGCCGAAAACACAAACCATAAGCTTTACAAAAGTGGTTTCCTTCCAAAATCATGAAGATAAATTAAGAAGTGTAGCCCTCATTGGCCTTATTCGCGAGTCGGCCATGTTGAATTGAAAGTGAGGTAAAATCTTCATTTTTGGAACTTGCGAAGTGAAATGAAAGCAAGTACATAAATAATTGAAGTCTACTTAAATGAATAATTTAAAATCTGTTATTTAATATTCCCTAATGTTTTAAGACAGATTGTTTAAAAAAAAAATGAAAGTAAAATAAGGCTGCATAAATGGTCTGGCGCCATCCCATTCAACAGATAACAATTTGTGAAATGCATTCAGGGAACACGACAAAAATGCCTAACTCGTGAATAAGGTCCATTGGGATTAAATCTGGGGTCAATAATTAATACTATCGGAAGTCGCGTTTATATCAACCAGTCCAGGCCTTTTGACAAGACGCAAGCGTGACTTTGGAATTCAAAATCGACTGCCGAAAGGTCAGGTGAATGATCGGACTATACACAGTGTAACTGGGTGATATGACGGCACAAAATTGAGACAAAATTCGAGGCTGCTCTTTTAACAAAGACACTCTCAGTCAGGCAGTGGCGTAGCCACCGGGGGGGGGGGCGACCGCCCCCCCCCCATGAAACCTTGTGGCCCCCCCCCCCCCCCCCCCACTGAGATTTTGAGTTTCTAAAAAAAATTATCATTGATCTAAATCTAAATAGTTGCGAATGATCCACATGATGACCACTGAGAAACGACCCTTCGACCGGCGACCGCGGACCAGTAAGCTGACAACCGGCGTGACATAGCACATAATGATAATCTAAAATGCGTATTAACACCCACTGCACTGCTCGCTCACACCACGGAACACGTATTTTAGATAGGTGGTCCGTGGGTCACACAGTTTCAGTCAGCGATATCATAAAAGCTAAAATAATAATAATAGACCAATTAAAATTCCCTGAAATCAGTGGCGTAGCCACGGGGGGGGGGGGGGGGCTGGGGGGGGGGCCTGGGGGGCTACAGCCCCCCCCCCCCATGAAACTTTGTCGCCCCCCCCCCCCCGTCGCGCCCCCCCCCCCCCCCCTTCCACTGAGATTTTGAGTTTCTAAAAAAATTATCCTTGATCTACATGACGCCATGGGCGTCAATCCTGGGTGGACAGGGGGACTGTGGGGGGGGGGTTGAAGGGTGGGGGACACAATATCAAATGTCCCGCCCCCCCCCCAGATTTTTGAACTCGTGTCTCATTTACAGGGCCCTATTATGTACTACAATGTATCTTTTGCTTAGAAAATTTTGGTTAAAGTGGTCAGAAATTGCCTCAGATAGCACCATAGAGCATTTAGAATCCAAAATTTTTCGGGGCCCTTAAAGGGCCCCCGAACCCCACGTCTATAGCTCAGAATTCTGGTAGCAAATTCAATGACTCCAACCTCGAAAACAATGTTCCAAAAATTTCGTATGCCTTTAGCTGGGAAAACTTCGAAAATTATGTTTAAATTATTATCTTTTGTGCTAAGATAATTATTGGTTAAAGTGGTAAGAAATTGCCTCAGATCACACCACAGAGTATCGAGAATCCAAAACTTTTTTCGGGGCCCTTAAGCGGGCCCCGAACCCCACGCCTATAGCTCAGAATACCGATAGCTGATTCAATGACTCCAACCTCGAAAACGATGTTCAAATAATTATCTTTTGCTAAGAAAATATTAGTTAAAGCATGGAGGAAAGTGGTAAGAAATTGCTTCAGATCACACCACAGAACATCTAGAATCCATTTTTTTTCGGGGCCCTTAAGCGGGCCCCGAACCCCCACGCCGTAAGGGCTTCGCGCTTCGCGCTTCGCGCTTCGCGCTTCGCGCTCGCATCAGTTCTGATCAAGGTATGTCCCCCCCCCACTTTTGAGAAGCGATTGACGCCCCTACATGACGCCCCCCCATGAAAGTTCCCCCCCCCCCTGAAAAATTCCTGGCTACGCCACTGCAGTCAGGTCGTTACAGTTGAGGTTGCACAGGTCTTTTTTTGTGATCCATCCAAATACATCCTGCCACGCAGGCCTGTCTTTTAGCAAAGTCAATGTAAAGGAACCAATCTGCACTTACCCTGAAAAAATCTCCAGTCTCTGCTTTGTATCCCTTCTCGAACACCGACCTGGAGTTTGTAAGGGTTCTTCGTGTATTCGAAAGCTGCAAATGATGATCGCAGAATGTACATGCGTGAGCTTAACGTTAAACAATAATAATGCACAAGGGCGTTTTGAGAGCTTGTTGGCGGTTTATACATTTAGATCTTTCACGTATTAGCCATAGGCACATTTGACTTCATATTGTTCACACCACAATCGCTTATCCCTTTGAACCTAGGCGTCATTTTGTTACTTACTTGTCAAGCTGGAATATGACCATTCACCAGCTCAATAATTATTTAATCAATTTGATGGCCAATTTAAAATGGCAAAGACACAGCTTTAAACAAAAATGGTTATTGAAATGTGGTCATTCTTAAAGTAAATGGCAATGAAACAGCACGCTTGAACAATTACGGTTAGTAACATCGCCACCGTTGGTCACATCTTGATCACGGCAGTATAGCTTAGGTTAATTTCGTCTCAAAGCCTGTTACCGATCCAACAATTCACAGTATCAAACCCATGGACAGATTTCCCGTTGCCCTATCAGGTCTAATGCATACCATATTTGAGCATCAGTGTTACTTACCTGCTAAGGCCTTGTGACTATAGAGGGGCAGATTAAAATAGTGTTGACACAAATCCATAGCGTCGTTGCACGTCATGTTGATGAGACTGAATCCCTGATTTGAGGAGAGAAACAAAAGTATATGAGATGTAACTTTCTTCAAGTTATAGACCTATTTCAAGTTAAACTAGGTACCACTTTAGAATAGTTACCAGATTTGCACCAGATTGGTTACTGTTTTTAGCTTCCCAGTTACTCTCCACTTGACTGATAAGCATCAGACATGAAAACAGGATTCGGAGCATTTTGGCGACTGATCAGTAGATAACAAGTCTGGCCATATGAAAACTGAGCACCTAACACCGATGTGTACCGTATAAATGCTGGGCCAGCTTGAATTTTTTATAAAGAATTACTGGCATTAATTATTTGTGATTTAAGGGCTATATCAGCGTAGCTTGTCCGTGAATACCCTGTGTTAATCTGGAAGTTACTTGTACATTCTAATACAATAATTGAAGGGAAATTGCATAATTCACTGCGATAATTATACAGAGTTATGAATTTGTTTCCTAGTCCATTGTACTTTGTCGTTGTTTTTTTAAGCAAATTACCATAATCTTATTCAAAAGATTTAGTATTGCAATGATTTAGTGATTCATATCGCGGATAGCTAAATATACATGCCAATAAGAGTTTTTCGGTAAAGAAAACCTAAATGTCAGGAGCATAATGTAAGTTACAGAATTTTAACACTGTTTTAAACTTCTGTCCATGCACGGATCACAAAAAAAGGTAAGTGTTCTTTCAGCAAAACGAAAACAATTCACACACATCCCTATGTGATGTTTTTCGTTTTGCTGATGAAAGAACATTTACCTTTTTGTGATCCTTGGAAATAACCTTAAAACGGTTTTTGCGTTCATCATTCCGTATATAACATGAAAGGTACACATACGTGTTTTGAATGATTCTTGTACTAAACGAAAGCTTATTGATTGGGCTTTGATATCCTACATTTTGAAAGTGCTACATGCAGAACTTAATTAAATAATTGGTCCTACCATTTGTGTTTCCTTTTTTATACTCACACTGTACTTGCACTGCGACAAAACAGTACGCGTGTAGGCACATTATTGTTTATGTCCCATTGGGAAATAGACCGCTCCCTCAGTCAAGCCACGCCCATGATGTTTTGCAGGCCCGGATTATCCAATAGGAACAGAGTAGGCACTGTGTCTAGGGCCTACGAAAATATCCGGGACCTACGAAAAATTCGGGGGCCTACGAAAATACCGCAATGTGCCATAAAACACATAATTACAGGCCTATATACCCGCACCCACGCTTACACAGGCATGGAAGTGGGGTACTTCCTTTGTTCTCGTGTACTAAAATTTTAAAATGTCGCACACTAATTTCAAATTGCTCTTATTTTAACCAGAATTAATTTCCTGGGCTGAAATTCGGACTTAATATCCCTTTTCTAAAACTCTTCCATTAGCGACCAATCAACCCACCTTGGAAATTCCTAGTTTTTTGAGTAAAATCCATATATCTATTTCGTGAAAAACTTGTGGGTACCAAAATGGTACCCCGCAAGTCGGTAGGCATTCCTTTTGGGGTACCTTCCATTGTTCCGGTACACCATATAAGGCAGTGTTTATACGTTCACACACACCCACACCCACAGTTTTAAAAAACGATTTCACCAACTGCCGCGGCGCCGTAAAATGTACATCACGTAAGCATACGTGACCTACGTATACAATGTACGTGTAAAGTATGTGCTTTTGAAGCACGGTGCCAACCATGGGCGTCGATCGGTGGGGGACGGGGGGGGGGGGCATGTCGTCGTCTTCAAGCTATTTTCGTCCCCGAATAAAACATTGTAAACTTCATATTTTGATTCTATAGCTCAGAACAGCTGGTTTTAAGTACTCCAAACTCGAAAATGATGATGTTCTTTTGCTAAACAAAAGTTGGTTAAAGTGGTCATAATTGTCTCAGATGTCACCACAGAGTGTCTAGAATCCAATGGTTTTTCAGGGCCCTTAAGCGGGCCCCAACCCCACGCCGTTTAGGCTTCGCACTCGCATTAGTTCTGATCAAGATACAGTACCACCTCCACTTTTGAGAAGCAATTGACGCCCTTGGTGCCAACAGGCTTTTAGAGCTAGGACCCGGGTCCTGGCCTGATTTGTACAGTGCTTTGTACCTTGAATTTGGTGCCGGTGGCTAGAGCGGAGTAGGGCCTACGGAACACTGGTGCCTAGGGCCTACGAAACACCTAATCCGGGCCTGATGTTTTGACCAATCACGGTTCTGATTGCAGCACTCACTAATATAATAATAATATCCTACAGAAGTTTGCCCTACATGCACGCTTGTAAATGGTGTGCTAGTTCACTGACTTTGTCAGTAGGTTTATAAATCATTTTATTAATAATTATTACTCGGTCATATTTTTACGCCAGTGTGGAAATTGAAGACCGGGACATTTCAGACCGGGTAATTTCAAACACTGTAATATAATTTCGGGTAAATAAATATTCTGAATCCTATAGGGAAAAAAAACTGAAGTCACAATTTTTGCAATACAGCTAGGTTATTCCACTGGAAACATGATGGGCAATATGCATCTCACACGGAGATCGCGTGTGGGGCTATAGTGAAATGTAATCGGCAACTTTTTTTCTGACATTAGGAAGGGCTGATGCCGCTTCACAGAATCTTGTGAAGGAAGTACGCATGGCATTATGGGTAGCTCATCAGCAGCGCTGCATGCTACGTCACAGGTCACGCAAAATCTCTCCAAAGAGAGCTCGAAGAAATCAGCCCTTCCCAGCGTCCTGTTTGCAGGAGGGGGGGGGGGTACGAGCGAAGGCGCCCTACATCTGACAGCGCTGAGTTGTATGGCAAACTTTAATATCTAGGATATTCTGGTGTTGTGTGTTTCTCGGATCGAGTATATGCCCACCGCTGCACCTCTTGCACTTTGCAACATAAAACAGTACATTGGAACTGAGGAACAAAGTACCTGGCATTAGAAGATGTATTACCTTGAATTGTGCATTTAATTACTCGAAAGCTATTGCTTATTCGACAAATTATTTATTAATTCATGTCTTTTATTCATTAATCATAAATCAACAACAACCAAAAGAAATGGAGGAAACCTAGAACATCATGAACATGAAAGACGAATCAAAAGAAACAGTCTAAATGTCAATGAAGCAAGGAACTAGAAATTAATGTAGAAGTAAGAGGGAAAAAATGGTTTGCAGAATTGACAAATTAAATAATTAACAATTAAGCATAACAAGGAAAGCATAACAAGAAAAGCATTAGGAATAATGATTGCTTGGCTAGGTCAAGGGAATATTGATGAGTGGGATGGGCGATATGAAAGAATACCTTAATCTTGAGAATCAATCCAAACGGGGCTGTATTTTGAGTAGAAGATAACGAAGGATGAGACCAGTGCTGTTTTTGACAGGTGAGTGGTGAGTTGCCGTATTTCGGTTTTTGTCATCATATTGAATAGGGAGCGGATTTGTGTTTTGTTGTTTTCGTCTATGAAGCCTCTACTTCCTTTTTCCCAGGCGATGAGTTTGGAGTTGAAGCCTATCTCACGCAAATCTCGTGTTAGGTTGGCATATTTTTGCATTTTGTAGTCATGGCTTTTAGTTATGTTAGTTTCGAATGGTACCGTTAATTCAACTATGGTGATGTCTTTGTTATGTTCGTCTGTTATGACAATGTCTGGCTTAGGTGTGGTTGGTAGTATGGATGGTGGGATGGTATTGCAGCCAGGAGCGTATTTACCATCGAGATCGGCAAAGAGTTTGCGGTAAGAGCAGCTGTTGTACATTTTGTCTAGGGATTTACAGATTTCCAGTAAAACATTGTTGCCTTGATTGAGCATTACTGGGCAGTAATTGAGGACGTGTAACAATGCTTCTTTGGATGTACAAAGTGTACATAATGAAGTGAAGCGACGCGTGTGCGTCGGTTCCGCTTTTACGTGAGCAGTCAGCCCACGTGGTTTGAGGTTTGATGCCTCGGTAAGGAAGACTGTACAAAATGTTGATGTTCACTGAGCTTTTATTCTAGTTCCAGTAAATAATCCCAGCAAGATAATCCTGGCGAATTAGTTCCAGCAAATTAATCCCAGCAAATTAAAAACCTAAATGAAAATGATAGTGTTTACGATTGTAAATACATGTGATTACAATAAACACAATGTTTTGAATTCACTTGACAATAAAGTTATTATATCAACATGAATGTGAATACAGTTGCATGTAGTGTCACTGTCCGATATGGCACGGAGCTATAAAACTTACCCAGCACCTCGTCTATGTGCAGTTATACAAATGTAAATCTCAGGTGCGGGAGGCTACAGAGCTTCTGTAATACAATGTTAAAATTATACAATATAAATGACATATAAGGGGATGATATGATATTAAATAACCCACAAATTACATCTGAAAAAGTACCCAAATGATTATTGTTATTGTTTTGTGAGCCCCTAAGATATACATGTAACGTGAGAATCGTATGTACGCGCGCCACAGTGATAAGCTGGGGCAAGGGTCATGCGAATCGAAACAATGCAGTGCAGTATGTATGCAACTTACATGCCCTGTGGCGCTACGTGTACAGTGCACAGAGAAACGTATCACGTGGAGAAAGTTTTCAGACTTTGTCCATGGACAAGACCATCAGAAAATTCCCATTTGTGTCAATAATAAGAATGACATAACATGAAAATGAATATGAACATACCTAGTAGTTGATTATTGTTAGCCTGGTATGTGTGGGTTGTCTGGCTCGATTCCTGGAGCTTGTAAAATGATGTGTTTTTGGCATAAATTCAAAGAGGCAGCTCACAGAAAACGCATTAAGACAACAGAGAGAGAGAAAAGTGGGCGGAGCGTCAGAAGACGCTTATCAATATTCATGATCCCTACAAGTTCCCTGCTTAAGAACCCTCGACCACGAGTGGTTCAATTAAGTAAATATCAAACTTTCAATTACAATTTCAAAGATGTCCAAATTATTCACCCGTAAATCAACATTATTCCTCCTTTTATACATTTGTACACAATAAAAGTGGTTGCGGAACACTTTTGAGAGAATCAATACCTGGCATGGTACATGCACAATGACAGTGAACTTGTCAGAACATCAAATGGTAAAACTAGCAAATTAGCAGTTATAAAACTTCTTAACTTTATGAAAACGATTTAATATTTTTTTTTTTAAATGCTGATTAGGTTCCTTTAAACGTGTAAGACAATAGCCTTTAATACCAAACAATGTGGAATTTGGATGCTTGAGGTTTAACCCTCAAAATGGAAGCAACAACTCACCATCCACACAGCTTTGTTATTACTTCATAGTGAATCAGAGCTGCAGATACTGAATATGTTATTATACAGCATAAACAGGTTTACTCACAAGAATGAGAATAAATCATTTAAAACTAGAGACGAGTTGTGGAAAATGAAATAGTCCACAAAACAATTTGCAAAAAGAGTTCGATGATTTCAGATCAACATACAATGTTATGTCAATTGTCAGCATTTATATAAAACAATGCTTAAAATATCAATTTCTTTTGTTCTACATAATCTTAATGTCTTAACAGACTTTTTACTGCAAAATGTCAAGATTTGGATTACAAAAGGAAATCCTTTAAAATAGACAAAATCAGGACAATACTGATCCAAAACTTTTGAATGTTATTACTGTTACCACCACAACATCAGGCATAAGAGACTTTGGGCTATCTAGCAATAAAGGCATTTTTTCCTTTTACATCACCCGTGGGTCCTTTGAGCCAAGAATACAACCAATAAGCTAAGATTTTACATTTACCTACGTCGGTAACGAAGAGCTACTTCCTTAATGCTTCTACGGTATTTGTGCATGCCATCAGAGGTCAGATGGCAACCATCCACTAGGTATCGAGGATAGTTTACTCGTCTTTGCTGATACACGTGCACTCTTGGGTACGCGCGCATCCTGCGAGGTAAGAGCGAGTTAAAACGTCTCACTCTATGATTGAACGTTGTGAGTGCGACCTGACCAGATCGGGACAGCCTGGACCTTTGAATGACCGAAAACATAACAATGCATCGAGGAGCAATTCCATGAAGGGTGAGTGTATCCAGGAACTGAATGGTTTTATCAACTAGAACTAGTGGAGTTATGTCTTGTTGGCAAAGATCATTTGTGCCCATATCTATGCACAAAATGTCAATTGGTCTTGAACTCATTTTCTGACAATAGTGTCCACTGTTTGCGAAAAATCTGTCATACGTCAGGCCTGGGTGCCCTTCAACGAACAAGTCGCACTTGTTACTTAGCCCTACATAATCAACAACGCACTGATGGCTACTACGAGACTCTCGTAGGAGTCTCGCCGGAAAAGAATGGCCAAACAAATACACTAGTGCCTGATCTGACATTGTTGTCTAGGAATATGTGGTTTACAAAAGTCCACCAAAACAATTCTTATTTTAGTTATATATATATAAATTGTATCTGAGGCATCAACCAGTCCAAAAAATCGGACAGATGAAAGAGAAAGATGAAAGAGGCGGCCGAACACCGTATCCTGCAATGCAGGTTACCCTAATTTACTCAAAAATATACTACAAGGGATATCAATCTCCGAACAAACAAGAACAATATAGTTAAACTTCGGATCACCTCCAAACAATTAATACTTATTGCATCAATGTGTATTTCAAAGCTCACTGAAAGACAAACTTTAGTCTTAAAATCATGTACACGTGCAAAACATATGTACAAAATAATCTGCGGTTATCGACTGCAGAAAGCATGCCTATAAAAGGAATGCATGTAGAAGTAATGCTTGTAGAGGCGGATTTCTCTATGTCCCGTTAACTTCACGGGCTACCTCCCTCTCGCATATGCATTCTTGCAATGCGACTGGGGTATCATACACTTAAGTAACTGCGCTCGGCCACTTGCCTGTCTGCCGTTTTTCCTGCAGGCGTTTTGACCTACGTGGGTGTATGTCTTGACTGGCTGGGCATTCTGGATGGGCAATGTCCGAAGGGACCTCCCTACCGCTACTTCCCTCTGCGGTATGATCCTGAGGTGGTCCACTTTCTTCCTCTGGATGAAAGAGCTGTGGGGGAATTGACAAGACAAAGTCATCATCATCATCCGACTCATTGTTAGAGCTGTTACCGTCATCAACGGATGGCAGACATTTCAATGGGTCCCCACCCACCGACATATCCGGCTCTCTACGCGGATCCAGAATGAGTAGTTTACGGTTCACCCATCTGCTGTCACCACCAGCAACTGGCCTTATTAGAAAGAGACTATTTTCCCCATCACAATCTACTATGACGTACGGACGCTCGTCGAAGGTGTTCGCAAGCTTGTGGCGACCTGTATGTGCGGATTGTCTCAACAAGACCCTAGTACCAACCGCCAGACGGCTTGCCTTTGCCTTTCTGTCATACCGGCGCTTGTTTAACTCTGCGGCTCTGGTCAGCCGGTCTTTAACAACCTTGTAAGTGTGTTGGATGATTCGAGCCTGCTTCTGTATACTATTTTCATTCCAGTTGTTTCGTGTGTTGCTGAGCAACTGATCCAAGGGGACAACAGACTGTCTCCCAAACATTAAGGTGTATGGTGCATACCCTGTCACAGAGTGGGGTGTAGTGTTGTAGATGTAGACCAAATGGGGGAGCAACTCGGGCCAACGATGGCGACTTGCACTGTCTAGAGACTTGATGAGACCACACAGGGTACGGTTAAACCTTTCGGTCTGACCGTTACCCTGCGGGTGATAAGGTGTCGTCCTTGTTTTCTTAATGTTGTACAGCTTGCATAATTCCTGAATTAACCCACTTTCAAAATTACGCCCCTGGTCTGAGTGTATTTGGATTGGAATCCCATAGTGGACGAACCAGTGATCGCGCAACACACGGGCTACTGTTGGTGCCGTTTGGTCCCTACATGGTACTGCAACAGAAAACTTTGTAAAAGAATCAGTGAGGACCAGTACATCCTCAATGTTCCCCAAGCCGCGATCTAGCTTCAGGAAATCAATCGCAAGCCGCTCCAACGGCTGAAAAGCCAAGAGATGGCGCATCGGCGACCGAACAGTGGGAGAGGGGGCTTTGGATACTCTGCACTGGAAGCAATCCCTAATATGGTTATGTACATGAGTAGAAAAACCAGGCCAAAAACAACGCTGTTTGATGAAGGACAAGGTTCTTGCAACCCCTTGGTGCCCCCAATGGTCATGGGCTCCTTCGATAATCGTCCTCCTGAGCCTCCGTGGAACAAGAAGCTGGAACACCTCTCCTAGGCCCGCATCATGCACACATCTGTACAAAACACCACCTTTCTCCTTTATGCGTGGCCACTCCTTAATCCAACTTCGGGCTTCTTTGGAAAGTTGTTCTCCAACTGGTAAGTCTTGCCCAGGCTCCCAACGACTGCGCCAACGCTCCCAAACTATCTTGAGGTCGTCATCCTCTTGCTGCAGAGACGCAAGTTCGGCAGGTGAATAAGAGGGTAGAACTGAAGGTGCTGAACCTGAAAGATCCACTGGTCTCTTCACACCCTGCTCCTCACAATTAGCAGATCGCACAGCAATGGGTATCGAGACACCTTCGTCAAACTCACTGTGGCGGGCACACTGAAGAACATTGACCTTGACCTCCTGCTGAGCACCAGGGTAGCGGCTTAAGGCATCCGCACATTTATTGGACTTCCCTGATCTGTACCGAATTTCAAGGTCGAACGGTGCGAGCTGAGCGGCCCACCTCTGCTCAACAGCACCAAGTTTAGCTGTCCGAAGGTGCGCTAAGGGATTGTTGTCAGTATATACGACCGTGTGACGTCCAAGTAAGTAGTCTCTGAATTTTTCAGAGACGGCCCACTTGAGGGCCAAAAACTCTAACTTAAAGCTAGAGAGATCTGAATATCCCTTTTCAGCACCTCGTAGACTCCTGCTGGCAAAAGCCACGGGATGAAGCTTTCCCAAGTCATCTAACTGGCAGAGACAAGCTCCCAAACCGATTAACGAGGCATCAACCTCTAGAACAAAGTCACGGTTGAAGTCGGGATACCACAAGACGGGTGCAGTACAGAGAGCCTGCTTCAAACTCCTGAAGGCCTGATCAGCCTCCTCTGACCAACAGAACACCGGACGGGTGTTCCCTGCTTTTTCCTCTTCCTTACGGGTTAAGGCATGCAAGGGCTCAGCCACCTTCGAGAATCCCGAAACAAATCGCCTGTAATAAGAGGCTAAGCCGAGAAATGATCTAAGCTGCTGTACAGTCGCTGGGATGGGCCAATCCCGAATGCGTGCAGTTTTATCCGGATCTACTGATACTCCATCGCTACTGACGATGTGACCCAGATGTCGAACAGAAGTCTGGAAAAGCTGACACTTCTTACCATTTAGCTTGAGACCATAGCGTTCAAGCCGTTCAAAGACTTTGGCTAGACGCCCCAAATGTTCCTCATATGTGCTAGAAAAGACTAACAAGTCATCGAGGTACATGACCAACTCCGAAAGGTTGAGATCGCCAAAGATCAACTCTACAATGCGTTGAAAAGTGCTGGGCGCATTTGTCAATCCTTGAGGAAGCCTGAGGAACTCGTAGAGGCCCCACGGTACGCGGAATGCCGTTTTCCCAACCGAATCCTCATGCATGGCTACCTGGAAGTAGCCATGCGCCATATCAAGTGACGAGAAGAGCTTAGCCCCAGTGAGCGACTCCAAAGTCTCCTCTATCCTTGGTAAAGGAAACGCGTCTTTGGTGGTCTTTGCATTGAGAAGTCTATAATCAATACACAGCCTCAGCTGTCCGCTTTTCTTTCGCACCAGAACTATCGGACTAGCGTACGGGCTGGCTGATCTGCGAATGATTTGGCGATCAAGCAAATCTTGAAGAAGCTGTTTAACTTCTTCGACAAGACAAGGTACAATCCTACGGTGCGGCAAGTTGACTGGTTTGTCATCCCCAAGCTTGATCTGGTGAGGAATTAAATTACAAAAACCCAGATCAAATGGGCTACATGAAAAAGCGCCTATGTGCTTCTTGATCAATTCAGCTGCAAGGACAGCCTCTGTCGGCCCAAGGTGACTCACACTAATTCCTGGGGGTAAAAGAAAATCTGACCCATCAGGAAACACAAACCGTTCACGATCAGACTGGGATACACTCTCTTTCGCGTCATCAGACACATGCTCATTGGAATTTTTACACTCAAAACAATCAGACTCAATGTCCGAAAAATCTGTTCCGTCAGAAACAACACGGTGCATAAAAACGCTAAACCCACCCTCTGTTGGCTCGATAAAAAGGTGTTCGGTTGGAACAACCTCAAAAGCTACAGCCACCTTAGTGAGTGGAGGAATAACAATGGGCTCCGCACTGGCGTTAGCCACAAAAACATCAACTGATGCACCCTTAAACTGGTCGATACCTTCCAGTACCTGACACAACACTGACGGATCAGGAACACTGCATGACTGGACTTCCCTAAGGCCTCCATTATTTGACAAACATAAGGGAGAAGCCTGAACAAGGAACTCTTTGTCACTTGGTACAAGAGTGTTCACACCCAACTCGCAACGAATACGACTGACCATCCCAGTAGGAATGACCTCTCGCTTACACGAAAATATGTCCAACACTAATGGTTCACAAGGTGTATTATCACCACAGCCACCGTCATCGTCGAACGTGGAGGTTGTCCGTACCCAACGGAGTGCTAAATCCCAGTCTGGGTCAAACAGTGCTGAACCCATGACCTTAACCTTGGATGCTACTTGCCGCAAAATATTGCATCCTAATATCACAGGACACTGATCTCTACGAGAACTTGCAGAAGCTTCAGTCTCCTTTGAAACCAAAAAGCTGGCCTTAAACTTCTGGCCAAATACTTCTAGAGAAGTCTCAAGATAGCCTTGGACAGGAATTTCTAAGTCATTGGCGCCCATCAACTTAATGAGCGTACCCACTGGCTCCAGTTTTCCAAGAGTGCTTGCCATATGTTTACTATAAAATTTAGCAGACATTAAGGAGGTTTCAGCTCCAGTGTCAAGCAAACACCTAGTAGGAATACCATTAATGATAACAGAAGCTGTAGGAGATCTTGCCAGAAGTCTACGACGGACTTCAGCAGCTGTAAGTTGCACATCTGCTGCAACGTTGTCATCCCCCACTTTATCACAATTCACTTGGTCGCTATCAATGGATAATTGAGCCATGGGCACTACACAAGACCTATCCTCCGTCACACTGCCCTCTGTGGCAGAGGCTGACCGTTTCCCGAACTGACTGGCTGTTTGTCTACAGCTCTTGCTTCTGACTTGTTGCCCTCAATTCGCTGGCGCTTAAAGCAGTTCTCTATGACATGGCCTGGTTTCTGGCAGTACGAGCACTTTAAGGGACTCCTATTTCTTTGGCCCCTGTTAGCCCGCTGCTCTACTACAAGGCTTGCAATGTTGTCAGACATGGTATGCAACTGAGTACTCATGTCTGATTGTTGGTCAACTAATTTCTGAACTGACGTCACAAGTTGCTTTTGGCTTTCAACTAGCTGCGCTAATTTATCATCATTGGCCACAGTTGGTTTAGTGGAACGCGCGGCGTTAACAGACTGTAAAGCGTCAACTTCACTCTCGGCCCTAAACGTACCTTCCGCATTGGGATATAGCCCCAGAGCCAACTCACGAAAACTGAAAAAAGGTACGTCCGCATGGTCAAAGGACAACTTACGAAGCTCTCTCCGTAAGGAGGAATCACCAACGCCTCTTATGAATTGTTCCCTGAGAGTACTTTCTCTTAACTGAGTAAGAGCTGCTTTGCTTTGCTCTGTATCGGCCGCAGACTCCATCCTATCGTACATCCGAATTAGAGAGCGACTGTAGTCGGCAAGACTCTCGTCTGGGAGCTGACTACGGGCATATAGGGAGCTAGTTAACGACTGCACAGTTTCTGGTGCGCCAAATCTACGGCGAAGCAACGATTCAAGCTTTGCCCAAGTATCCCTCTGTTGTTGAGGGGTACACAATATCTCCTCTCTCGCGACACCCCCCAAATAATCAAACGCAGTGTTAACTTTCTCCTGTTCGGAGAGACCGAGTTGGCGAGAGTACGTGTTCAAGTCATGTTGCCATTCAGAAATGGTCTGGTCCCCTGACTTCTTGGGGAGGCCATTAAATTTGTTCAATTTAATCGTCGAGGCCCTCTGGTACCTAAGGTTTTGAAATGCACCAGCCAACGTGTTGGCTAGAGCTTGATTTGACTGCAAAATTGCCTCGGCTACATTTTCTGGGAGTGCCATGATCACAGAGTCTATGCCTAATACTGTGGTGAAATACAGTTGTATAACTGACCAACAAATAAGCTTACTTCACATAATAAGCAAACAGCAAAACTGTATAAATGCAAATACTATTCCCTACATAGAAAATCTACAAGAGGCACGCAAATGAAGCACAGAGCTGAAACAACTCTAATAATGACCCAAAGTTCAAAATGACAGAAAGAATGGAAACATTTCTTTGCTGCAGAACGAATGTAAATTACACAGAAACACCTGGAATTCCAGACAAATGATCAACAAACAGCTACATATGATTGAAAAAGCACATAAATTTACTGACAAGGTGCTGGGATTATGTTTGTGTATGTCTTATTGGAAAACAGGAGTAATTAAATATAGATATCTCTACTCCAATCAAGGTTTAATAAAAAAATAATAATTTAAACGACGATTACAACGACGATTAAATGATGATCAGTCTTCAGATCCTGTCTACGACGCCAAGTTGAAGTGAAGCGACGCGTGTGCGTCGGTTCCGCTTTTACGTGAGCAGTCAGCCCACGTGGTTTGAGGTTTGATGCCTCGGTAAGGAAGACTGTACAAAATGTTGATGTTCACTGAGCTTTTATTCTAGTTCCAGTAAATAATCCCAGCAAGATAATCCTGGCGAATTAGTTCCAGCAAATTAATCCCAGCAAATTAAAAACCTAAATGAAAATGATAGTGTTTACGATTGTAAATACATGTGATTACAATAAACACAATGTTTTGAATTCACTTGACAATAAAGTTATTATATCAACATGAATGTGAATACAGTTGCATGTAGTGTCACTGTCCGATATGGCACGGAGCTATAAAACTTACCCAGCACCTCGTCTATGTGCAGTTATACAAATGTAAATCTCAGGTGCGGGAGGCTACAGAGCTTCTGTAATACAATGTTAAAATTATACAATATAAATGACATATAAGGGGATGATATGATATTAAATAACCCACAAATTACATCTGAAAAAGTACCCAAATGATTATTGTTATTGTTTTGTGAGCCCCTAAGATATACATGTAACGTGAGAATCGTATGTACGCGCGCCACAGTGATAAGCTGGGGCAAGGGTCATGCGAATCGAAACAATGCAGTGCAGTATGTATGCAACTTACATGCCCTGTGGCGCTACGTGTACAGTGCACAGAGAAACGTATCACGTGGAGAAAGTTTTCAGACTTTGTCCATGGACAAGACCATCAGAAAATTCCCATTTGTGTCAATAATAAGAATGACATAACATGAAAATGAATATGAACATACCTAGTAGTTGATTATTGTTAGCCTGGTATGTGTGGGTTGTCTGGCTCGATTCCTGGAGCTTGTAAAATGATGTGTTTTTGGCATAAATTCAAAGAGGCAGCTCACAGAAAACGCATTAAGACAACAGAGAGAGAGAAAAGTGGGCGGAGCGTCAGAAGACGCTTATCAATATTCATGATCCCTACAATAATAAAAGACATTTACATTAGCATATTAATGCAAAAACAATCCCGACTCATAGATCATTGAGTTATTAATAAACAGCATATATACGGTACACATCGGTGCATGGTCCTCAGTTTTCACGTACAATTTGGCCAGAGCTGTTGAACTGATCAGTCGCGAAAATGCTCCGAATCTTGCTTGCCTGTCTGATGCTTGTCGTCAGTGGAGTGGAGAGTAACTGGAATGCCGAAGAAAGCGATCCATCAAAAGCAAAAATGGTACCTACAGGGTGAGTCAAAAAAAGCGGCAACCAAACCCCCAAAACTATATTTCATATTTAAAAAAATATGTAGCACCGAAAATAATACTGACTGGAAAGCCAATTTCATAAGCTACTTTTAGATGAAAAAATGACTGAAATTGCTCAATACGTTCAAAGAATATCACCATTTAAACACAATGACCCTTCAATCTCTTTCGTCAAAAAAAGCGATTTCAAGAATCGTCGTCCAAATTGTCTTCAAACATCACCAGCGATAAAACCTCAGTTGAAAAGTTAAAAAATATTACACAAAGTCTTTTCGAAGGCCCGTCTTTTAATAAAGTGGATTTTAAAAATACTATGTTTTGCCTAACAAGGGTCATTAATAAAGATATTGTGTACTACAGTTGTTGACAGTTGTTGAAACAAGTTTTCTTTGTTGTTCCAAATAGTCAGAATACACAATAAATTGCTCCTTTTTTGGACGAAACAGGTTTTAGGTTTATTGTGTTTAAATGGTGATATCATTTGAACGGATTAAATCATTTCAGTATTTTTTTCATCTAAAAGTAGCTTATGAAATTGGCTTACCAGTCATTACTATTTGTGGTGCTTCATTTTTTTTTTTTTTAATATGAAACATATTTTGGGGGGTTTGGGTTCCTCTGTTTTTGACTCACCCTGTACATGTATTCTCCTGCCACATATTAGACCGTGGGCCAGAAATCGTAGCGTGCAGAATCGTTCGGAGTTTTTGGTGGCAACTTTTTTTCTTTCCTAATGGACTCCTTTTGTGACACTGATTAATATTTTTGATGTTGCCGGCAGAAAACCCTGCAAACTAATGTGAAAATCAAGGTAGAAAATTGCCACTTTCCCGTCGCGTCGGCGATGTTTTTTTGAACGCCGATTGAGGGCGGTATGTTGCAACCTCGAATCAGCGCTTCGTAACCGATTTAGAAAATTGCGTTAATTTTCCCGGGGATGAGGATGTCAGGAGGAACATGGCGGCGCCCGTCGGCAGGACGTGCGTTTGCAACGTTGGCGAAGAAAGCGGTTAAATTTCACCATTTTCAGAGACGTGCTGGAAGACGTTTGTAACTTGTTGTCAGCAATGGCAAGAATTGGATGGAAAGGAGAGGGAAGTTGCCCAAAAAAGCAAAGATATAGCGAAAAACGAACGACCAAAGACCGAGTACGGCTACCACCGTCATGACCGTACCGGCATTGCTAGTACCACTGCCAGATGTAAGTTTCCAATTCCAAACATGTCGAATGTTAATTGTTATCATCGTAGTTGGGGGGGGGGGGGGGCTATTTATACTATTTTAATACGTAACTGAAGTCATTTTTTAAAGCAAATAAATAGGTTGTGTTTGCTATTAGTAGGGCCTACGTTGAAAATAAAATAGGATTGGACAAACATGACAATCTGACAATGATTGAGTATTTTGGGGGTAAGATAACCATATTTGGCCATCACTTGTCACCCTTTACAGTCAGAACATATGAAACTGGTCTTAAAATTTGGAATTGTGTTCTCAGTAAATACTTCAATATTTTCCCTGCTAAGTTTTAAGACTGATTTTACTTTCTGATGGCTGATAGGTCACTGAAGGGAAAAATTAGGGAAAAAATTCCGTACTCGGACGTCACTTTTTTCAATTAATTTTCTAGCCCCAAAAGTTACATCTTTTATGGTTATTCCTCCACTTTCCCTCCTCTACTCTCACCCTCTCCTTTCCTTAATTTCTATTTATTAATCAGTCAGTTACTTCATCGGGATTCGAACCTCTGACGCTTGCTTGATACACGAGACTCTTAACCGCTAGGCCGCGCACGATCGCTGTTGCAATAATCAATCTTTGGACCTATTTGAAGTATCCATTGAAATAAACTAAATATTCATGAGAAAATAAATATTCATAATGACGTATTGCACTATCATTGGCAGGCTCATGCGACGTCATGGTTGTTGATGTCACGTGTATAACCTACCGCTGTCTTTCAGCCACTACAATCAGTTTTGACCGGCTGCTTCAAGTTAGTTCTGCACGACGTATGCATCCAAAATGTGCTCTAAAAACACATTTTGAGTAAATTTTTTTCACCTTAACACAGCTTCCTGGATTTCTCTTGGTTCAAATGACAAGGTGAGGTGACAATTAATATGTTTGGCAGCAGATAAATTGACGTCCGAGTATGGATCTTTTCCCAAAATTAGTGATGGCCAGATCTGGGAATCTTTCACTTATTTGTTTCACACCGGCTATCGTTACAGCAGCTGTAACGTAATTGTCAACCTCTGTTGTTAGTCTTTATAGCATTGTCTGGTTCTTGTAATACTCAATGTTGGGATCCATGGCTGTAAGAGCCAGACTATAGACAGGTTGGTTTTCGGACATTCTGTATTTTTCTTTGAAGAGCCACGGACATGAGGGATATCGATTACGAAGGGAAAATAATTAATTCTACTTCTACAAGAAGTATGATTTGATTACAAACATACTTTTAACTAAAACTTTCGGATCTCTATTATTTAAATCCAATCAGCCATTTCATTGCCAAATATTTCATCTGTCTCGTTCTCATTTCAACAGATTCTGCAATGAATCAAAAATAAAGCGAGCAAAACTGAGGATGGAAAAGAGCTCAACTAGTGAAGGAGGTGATGGCACAGGAGATGTGGTAATCCCCCGCAAGAGAAGACGCACAGGAGAGAAAGAGCAAAGGACCAGGCATGCTCTACCAGTGGAGTGCATCATATGCAAGAAGAGCAAATGGATCCAGCCGCCATATGGACCGCGGAAAAAAGAGCCACTCACAAAGTGCGAATATGAAAAAGGTACAGTCATAATTACATGTACATGTATATAAAGTGTGACACCACCATAATGTCATATAAATGGAAAGACATTTCCACATAATTGTTGAAACCACTTTGAACCAGATTTTGTTTTCACTATATTTTTCAGGTGGACAACTTCTCAAGACTGCTGAACTACTCAATGATGAATCCATCCTTCTTGATATTTAAGGTCACGACATGGTGGCAATCGAAGTCCGGTATCACAGATCATGCCACAAGAATTACATCAAGGTAAGACATTGAAGCTATCACCAATGTTGTGTTACTCCCCCCCCCCCCCCCAAAAAAAAAAAAAATCAATGCAGAACCTTCTTTATCATAAAAAGTGGCTAGACGTTTGGATTATTTTCTGTTGATTTAGAGCATGGCAGCTAGTCAATGTGCAAGGTGATAATATTTTCCTATTCTATGGAATATTATTAAGTGTGTGACTAAAGTCAGATCACAGTAATAGTGCCCTTAATTGTAGGATATAGTGCCTTTAATTGTAGAAAATACTAGGATACTTAAAAAAATAATAAATAAATGGGCATGCCATCACATTATATTCATGTAAATTGGATAACTTAATACATGTATGCATGCAACTATCCTCCGAAACATTTCTTGTAAATGCAAGAAGGGACATTGCAAGTCACGAATTTGTTCTTGTGTGGCAGGCGACTTGCCGTGTACAGACTTGTGTCGTTGCAGTGATTGTGAGAACACCACTACTGAAGACATCGAATGCCTGTCCAGCGATGACGAAGAAAGTGACATTGAAGACGATGAATAGACACAGGGACTTATCGTAGTACGGAAAAGTTTACATACCAGTATTCATCATCAGCCATATTTATGTGTTTGCTCATTCTACATGTACTTGTAAATATGCATAGCTTTTTTTTTGGCATGGTGTAGACAGCAGAAACGTGATTTGCCATCATGTCTTTCAGGAAGAATATTTCTTTGGTTTGTTTTTTACAGCAAATTTCCAGTTTCCAACAGTATATTTTTAGGCTTATGACAATTCCTCATCTACAAATAGTTCTTCCAGCTCTACCTTCTGTCGACCCAAGTTGATGCTTGAGACGAGCGCAACAGCTCCACACTTAAGTGAAAAACTCAATATATGTAATGCCTTGACAATCCATTATTGCATAATTGCATACTTTATTACAATAATTATGACATATATGTATTTGGAATTATGGAAGTTCCAGGTCTAGACAGTTAATTTTTGTGTTAATGGCAAATTCAGGGATACCTTGAAGAATTTTTTTTAAGAAGAACATATTAAGTATGGCCAAAGATTTATTTGTTGCTTATTTATTAATTAATTACCACAAAATAAAACCTTTCCAATTAGGTCATTGTTGGAACCAAATACTCTATTTTAGGTAAATGACATAATTTGGTAATCTGCAAATAAGTCTTTGAACTTCATATGTTATGGAAAACTCGGTGATATCTTGAAACAAAAAAAAATTGGGTGGTACAAAGTGTTGACTGTGGTCAACTTAGCGTTACTTGTTGATAGTTTGAGAATTAATTACCATTTATTGCTTGCATCAAGGACTTTATTTTAGGTAAATGAAATAAGTCAGTCTTCTCCAAATAGTTTTTCCTTCCATAAACATTTAAGATTAAAACTTAGTGCTGTTATAATCCAATTTGTTGCAAAATTGCACAATTAATTACCATAATTATGTAATTATGTTAAATTTGGAGACAGCTCATTTTGGATTAATGACATAAATGTACATGTAATTCAATACTTTCAGCCTCACATGCAAAATTTCAGTGATACCTTGAACAAACTATTTATTGGCATAAAAAACACTGAATATGGCCAAAGCGTTATTTTGTGCATAATTTCATATTTAATGATCACAACAATAAAACCATTAATATGATATTTTTTCTTGGCATCAATATAACAACTGTTTTAGGTTAGTTATATAATGCAGTCGTATACAATTACAGAAAAGGTCAGTCATGCCTTATATGGAAAAGTCAGTTACATGTATGCCTTCTGTGCCAATTGCAATAAAACATATATGAGCATATGAACATTGTTTTTGCAAAGTACATGTAATTAAAGGGAATATACAACATTTGCAAACATCGAAAAATAAAACTACCAAGTTTTTGCGAAATACCTTAATAGGATGTTGGTAAATGACAGTCTAAAGCATCCTGTAAAATTATGGCACCTGGTATACTGTCATTTTCAAGAAAAGTGGTATTTTTGTATCAATTTCCAACGCTGATCGGCCGATCAGCGTTGGAAACAACTGGCTTTTTTTTTCAAATACTAGCCCCAATTGACCATCGCACTTGTTTACAATCGATTACAAACCTATTAACGGGTACGAGCCAGCTAGACTGGTTCCCTAACCTTACAATTCCCCAATGTATGTAAACTGCTCTGTTTCTTCTTATATGGAGTCAGGGAACCAGACTACAGGAAAATGATCGTTTTTCTTGGTTTTTATAGCATTTTCGAACCCAAAACCTCCAAAAAGTCAGTGTAACTATATTTGCTTTATATTTCCAACCCCCCAATTCCAACCATTTCTGAAAATTACAGCAAAAGCAAATGATGTATATTCCCTTTAAGAAACCACCTTGTATATGAACCTACAAGTCTATAGAGTTAATAATCATTAATTATTCTAAGTGGGTGACGATCTGCATTTGAATCGGAGTAGCCGTTTCTGAGAACTTTAAGGGGATGGATACCGCCATCGGTCGCTAGGGACCCCTAATAGATTTTTGGGGGGGATCAAACTTTGGACGGGGATTGTGACTAAACGTGCCACTTAACAGCTCGGCAACAGGAAGAATTGAATTCAGTACCCTCGAATTGACAAAGAACAAGCATTTTTTTCTTGCCACCAAAAATTTTTAACGGACTTCATTTTCTAGGCGAGATAGGATTTCTGGCCCACGGTCTATATTGTCTAACGTATAAAGTCCCAACAAAAGAAAGTTACATTCCCTTTGTTTGATTTTCCCACCGCCAATCAGGGATTCAGTCGCATCGATATGACATGCAACGACGCTGAGGATGTGTGTCAACACTGTGTCATAATGCCCCTCTTTGGACACGAGTTCTTAATGGGTATGTATCCACACTTGATGGGTAAATTAAGCCTTGGGCAACATAAATCAGTCCGTGTACAGGGTGAGTAAAAAAAAAAAAACCAAATGGCAGGACCAATTTTTGAATGAAGTTTTTCCTGTAGCACTTTCAAAATCTAGGATATAAAAATCCAATCAATAAGCTTTCGTTTAATACAAGAATCATTCAAATCATTCATGTACTTTTCAAGTTACAGAATTTCGAACACAAACACCGCTTTTAAGTTCTGTCCACGGATCATAAAACAGGTGAGTGTTCTTTCATCAAACTTAAAAGAATTCTCATAGGGATCGAATTGTTTTCGTTTTGCTGAAAGAACACTTAATTTTTTGTGAGCTGTGGACAGAACTTTAAAACGGTGTTTGTGTTCAGTGATTTGAATTACTGTTGTTCTAAAAGAAAGCTTAAGCATTCTAGTTGCGATTAGAATCAAAACTATAGACATTTGGTGTGGTTATTGGAAACGACCAAAATGCCCGAAGAGCAAATGAGCCTATATGCCTATATAGAACTGGCAAAAATGTTTTTGTATAAAAACAGAAACAATTTCCAATGATGCCTGGAACACCATTGAGTGGAACCAATGGTTTAATCCATGAATGGTGTCTACCATTCAGTGAATCCAATGGTGTTATCAGCGGTACAAAATGGTAAACTCTATGGTATTCCAATGGTAGCATTCCAAAACACCATCGCAATGGTAACCAATGGTATTAATCAATAGTTATTGCCGTTTGTAAACCATTGTCTCAATCAGTTGTAAATTGAATGGTAATTCTCAGTGATAAAACCATTGATTTTATTTTTGTAAGAAAGGATTCAGACAAATCACAGCACGCAAACAATTCTATCACGAATGACGTTCCCGTCATAGCGAAAGCATAAAACTTCCGTGACTCAATTGTGGTATGCAACAGTGCACAATATTGAACTGTTGAAGGTCTCATGCGTGATCACGTGCCTGGATTCGTGTATTAAAGCAACATTCTCTTCTTTGATTTACATGAAAGATATAGACGTTAACCCACCGAGCGTATAAGAAGCCCTAATGCAATATTTCTTTTAAATTAAGCCCGTGTTCTGCGATTGTTATTTGCAGTTACCGAATACACGAAGGATCCTTACAAACTCCAGGTCAGTATCCGAGAAGGAAGACAATCCAGAGACTGGACCTTTTTTCAAGGTACGTGCGCATCGGTCCCTTTGCACTGGCTATATTGGGAAAAGGCTGTGTTAGCAGGTTCGCAGCTACTTGGATGACCCATTGCTTTGCAAACACAACAGCCTCGTTTTGATTTCAACTTGGCGATCACCTTATATTTTATTTTTCAACAAAATTATATCAAATGAGAGCTGGAAAGACGATTAGCCCTTGACCCGTCGCCCTGTGTTAGGGCGGCCGCGGAGGAATGAGAAAAGCGGGAAAAGGCAGAAAAGATCAAGTTAGACCCAGTGGCGGTTCTAGGGGGGGGGGGGGGGCCTAGGGGGGCTTTACCCCCAAAAAAATTTGTCAAGCCCCCCCCAAAAAAAAAAAATCCATAAAAAAAACAATTGCACCAGCAAAATGTACTCCCCCTAAATAAATAGTCGTGAGAATGGTGCATTTGTACAGTATTAGTTAATGTAGCGCTCTCAACTGAAAATATGGCACGAGCGGGAGAGGGAGTACCCTGTTCATACGCACTAAAGGACTGTTGCAGGCGGATTCTTAGCTATTTGGAATTGGAGACGCAGTGTCAGATCATGAGGCCTTCGCTGATGACAAAGGCAAGCTCCGATATAAGGTTAACCAGTTCGTTTTTCATGGCGAAACCAACTCCATGAATCTTTAGTTGGTCCTCCAGTTTGCATTTCCAAAAGAAGGTGTATGTCACCCCTTTTCCTTCAGTTGGCATTCGGCTCATTCTTCGTTAAAGTGTTCAAGTTGGAACTAGGACTTTACAAAATATCAACTACAATGAATATATAAAATCTGCTCAAAATCGTAAAGTTTAATAGCTCCAGGACATGGAACAAAACAGTACTGATTTTTAACTAAACCATATTTTTTGAAATAAATACTTGAAATTTAACCTTCTAAAACGTGTTTTAACAGATACGTTACCACTATTTTATTTATAGAAAAGTTGTCTTTGAAACAAAAACTGGGGAGGCTTAAGTCAATATGAATTTCAGAGCTACACATTGTGAAAGACAGACTAAAAATAGAGGGATTTGAGTGACAGTATTTGACAGGTACATTGGAAACATCGTGTTTTTTTCTAGATTGTGAAAACAAGACACATAAATTGTCTGTCTCGATTTGCTATGCACATAATTTCAGTTGCTACATCTATCACTTTGCATGTTGCAATTTCGCATTTATTTGCCATTAACTAATAATTAGTCATTATCATTTCGATGAACAGGTAATTATACGAATATTTCCCATGAGATTGAGATAGTGAGATCCACAATGCCAGGCTGCTTTGGTAACATCTGGCAAATCAGATTTATAATTAAAACACCATATACGGGATGACGCAGTAAGCAGCACTTACACAAAACTTTATAGCAGCTGCTGTAATCAATCATATTATAATGATGTTATTGAAAACGCCACGCGCTCCATACACCAAAGTTGTTGTCAAAATATAAAAATCTGTACACCCTGTAAACGAACAGTCAGAACCCGACAATTAAAAAAACACAAGAAAAGTCGAGTTTGCATTGTTTAACACAGCAGAAATGATCCCAATTTCGTCGCTCTACGTTATAATGTGCATTTGATGAACACATGGAATAAAACAAAGGCGATTTTTAACAAATGTTTTTATTTTGGGGGGAAAATAACTACTTGAAGTTAAGTCTTCTAAACGTGGTGTAACGATCTACCAGATACGTTACCACAAGTCCACTTCAATAAATTCATGTCTTTAAATAAGATTATGTAGATATTTTAAGTAGATGTGAATTTCATTGGTACACATTGTGACAGACAGACTGAAATAAAAGGTTTCGTTGATTCTGTTTGTCAACAAAAAAACATCATTAATCGTTAAAAAAAAAAGAACTACTGAAGTATATAATTCAAGGACCATAATGCAGGGCGGATCCAGGAATTTTTGCAGGGGGGTCGGCCTTTCAGATATTTTTTTTGTATACCAATGTTGCGGTTTTTTTGGGGGGGGTCAGAGCATAACGGGGGGGGGGGGGTCGAGACCGTGGGTTTGGATCCGCGCCTGCGTTTAGAATATCATCTTGTTCTATTATTACGGTTATAATTTTTTTTTTTTCATTTTCGGGGGGTCAGAGCAGGGGATATAAATTATACGGAATAATCATGTGAAGTTTTGTTCGCGTGATATGTTTTGCGCATGCATATCACGGTTAATGACTTTACTAAAATGCAACTAGTGCATCCCCTGGCAAACAATCCTGATCAACTATGACCAAATGATTTAAAATTGAATTCAGGCACACATGATGGAGGTCAGAGTTTCCTTTTCCCAAGTGTGTTGAGCTGCCCCACCTCCCACCCCTAAGTTTACCCCAACCAACCCACCTACACTACCACCCGAACCCTCGAAACCATCATTTAAGTGTCCCTGTTGCTTAGAGATAATGTCTGAACAATACATTTAATTGTATCATCTTAGCTACGCTCGCAAATTAAAGATTGATATTTGAACAGATACGTTACCGAGCTCATCAGATACGTTACCAGGCTGATCAGATACGTTACCAGGCTGATCAGATACGTTACCATAATAAACTAAGATATTCTATGTAAACCAACAACGATGGTTTCATGTTATCAAGTTTTGTGCAATTACAACCCCTCACTTCCTAAAATCTTTATCTACAGATTCTACAAGTTACATATTTTACCATTAAAAAAACATTGTATGATGCTACTCTAAACTTTAAGAATATTCGACAGAAATTCAGCACAACATTACAATCCTTCTCGGCAAGCATGCGCTCTATGAATCACAATTAAATGTGTTAAGAAACTTTAAAACGTGTAGACAGCGTGGGAATCGATGACGTAGCTCATGTTTGTTGACGTCAGCATAACATTTGCATGATGAATTCATAATCAGTAACGTATCTGGTGTAACGTATCTGGTGTAACGTATCTGGCCCGCTCATGTTGAAATAGGCTTCCCTTGACAAACTGTGTGACCTTAACTACTTCTTCCGCCACTTGATCAGTCATCACCCAACACACTGTTGACTGGTATGGTGTTTGAGGTCAGCTTCCTTCACGTGTCTCGAAAGGAAAGGCAAAAATAGGTAACGTATCTGGCGCTACACATACGTAACACATGGATTTTTTTCGTTGACAGTTCTAAAAAAATTCAAATTCAAAATGTATTAGATTCATGCCATTTGTACAATATAATACCCAGTTTGGTCTAGTCTGTAAGCAACTTCAACGTGCATATTCCTGAAATTTTAAGTCTGTTTATCGTTTCGAAAAAAATAGTAACGTATCTGGTTATGAAATTGGCGACATGCGCTCTGAAGGCGCTCAAGTAAAATTAATGAGCCAATCTTTTTCGATTTGTCATTGTATATTTAGGGCATACTATGGACTAATAATATAAAAGGGTAATCATTGATATGCACACATGGAAGACGAATGGGAGACTTTTTAAAAAAGGCACCTTGGATGGCGACATGAAAAAACCGCAACAAATACCACTTTACCGTCACAATTTCTAAGATGTTCTTGATTTTTGTTACCTTCTTACTACATGGGTTTATGAAACAAAACTTAGTCTCGAAGAAAATTAATATAAATCATTATCGAATTAGCCCCCTCCCTGTCTAGGATGAGCAGAGTGGATCCTAAACAGGGCTACTCAGTAGCGGAGCAATTGAGCTGTCGCATCCCTCTCCTGTTCCTGTCCAAAACGATGGCAGGACTGAATCACAACCATTGCTGCACTACAGGAACACTGTAGCAATGCACAACCAAAGCTGCATTACAGGAACACTGTAGCCAATGCTGCACTGCCTGAACGATAGTATCGCATTGCATAGCTCAGTGCCACTGTGGAGATATGGTTCGCGCGCACGTAGCACTACGAAACCATGGGCCCAGCCCAAATCAACCACAATGCACCCGCGCGTGAACGGCTAAACAGTCCAACAATTCACCCGCGCGTAGCAAATAGCGCAATTCACCATATAGCAATACACACCACAGCGAGAGCACCCTCAACTCACGTTCGTACAGCTCACTGCCACTTGCCAGAACCTCCGCGCGTACACGTGTACGTACAATAACATGTACATGTGCATAAACACTACACTTTCCGTCACACTATTGGTCTGGGTCCTCCCCTCGACCTTAACGCCTAGGGCGGCCCTGCCAGTAGCACCAAGACTACCGACGGCACTGCTCTTTGGTCGGGACCGTATCTTAAGTCCGACGCCTCATAGGTCCGACGGTTCGGACTTATGAGGCGTCGGACTTATGAGGCATAAATTCCGCCTCATAGGTCCGACGCCTCATATTAAGTCCAACGCCTCATAAGTTCGACAATGGACAAACGCTGTTTTGGACTTATGAGGCGTCGGAGCTATGAGGCGTCGGACTTATGAGGCGTCGGACTTATGAGGCATCAATTCCCCCTCATAGGTCCGACGCCTCATATTAAGTGCGACGCAAAGTCCGACAATGGACAAACGCTGTTTCGGACTTATGAGGCGTCGGACCTATGAGGCATCGGACTTATGAGCGGACCCCTTTGGATCCACGGGACACACAAACCCTTCCACAACGACAAAGTTGCAATCCTCAGAAGAATTGCAATCCGGTTCGTTAGTAAAAACGTCATTCACGCGCGCACACCACTGATTACTAGCGCCCATTGGCTGCAAACGCTCGAGCTGCGTTAACTTCCGGTTCCAATCGTGCAGAAAGTGCTGGAGGTGACGTCACACTAACGAACCGGATATGGACTACTCAGAAGATGAAACCGGAATCACTCTAGGAAAAATCGCGACCACGCATTATTGACATACTATTATCATTAATTCGTTGGCTAATTGTTAACTAACTTCTTTCTTTTCTACGTTATCTCCAGACGACCTAGCTGGAAAGTATCGGTGGTGCGAATCCACCTACGGCGAAGCCAATTGGGACTACGACGCCTCATGGAGATACACCATTTGCTACGAAAACATCTTTGATGATATCTCCGTACCCGAAGATTGCGCTAAGCCTCTGGCCGTCGTAACGCATGAAAGTCACTATTACGATGACGAAGTGCGCGGCCAGCAGATGCTGTTTTGCCTGCCCTAGTTTGCATGGTTGTAATCAATGATTAAGTCATCACAAGTCATAGCAAGCAATTGTGCGGTAGACAAAACATACTGGAGTCGCATTTATTAATTCAACTTGAAACCATAACCGACTTCCGTGGGACCCTTTTTTGTTTGTTGGTTTCCCGGCCCACACCAATTCTACCATTGCCGATTGTCTGTTCACCTAACCCGAAGGCCACAACATAGGCGACACATATTATAATATAAGCCTTGGCAAGGGCGGATCCAGGGGGCCCCAAACAAAACAATTTTTTTAAAGTGGCGTCAAATCAAAGGCAGGCACTGCGTACACCACCATCTATTCCTCCCAAAGATTTAGTTAAAGTGATCAGAAATAGCTTCAGATTGCACCACAGAGCATCTATAATCCAATTTTTTTCAGGGCCCTTAATAAGCGGTCCCCGAACCCCACGCCGTCATTTTTGGGAGACACTTTTGGAAGACCAAAATTTGTTTGCCCCCCCCCCAAAAAAAAATTGTGTTCTGGATCCGCCCTTGAGCGTTGGTTGCTAAGATCAGCAAAAATCAGCCCCGTTCCCTATAAGGCCAAAAAAAGTCTCCGGTTTCTTGTATAGAGCTTGCCCAAAAAGTGGTGCGGCGACGCGGCTTTTTTTTACCTGATTTTTTTTTGCTTCAAATGTCGGTTGATGACTGCAAAATGGTGCCCGACTAAACTTTAATAGTGCAAATATATGGTAGTCCACAGAGGCCACATAAAGCTTATTCTCTATCATAACTCCATCTAAAAACACCTTAAAATTGTGCTGCAGCAGGATTTCAGTCAAACCAGTGAGTTTGGCGGTTTTGAGACATCATCTTTTATTGAAAAAAAAAATCTTTTTTCATTTTGCCGACGCGCAAGGCTACGGCGACGCGCGCGCATACCAGAAACCGGAGACTTTTTTTGTTTGGCCTATCGAAGACGTTAACCTGGACTTTGCAGATAGTCGATTCCAAACTGGCCAAACTTATGTTCAACCCTTAAGTTTGATAAAGCATAGCGTTCGTTACAAAGATAATTTGAAAATATTCCAAAAACTCACCTGCAATATACCTTTATTAATTTGTTTTCGACTGATAGGCTTTTTTTGTGGGACAAGCAGTAGGTAGAGCTTTTTTCACGCTAAATTACTGTGGGTCAGATATTATCAAAAACTTCCGTTTACTAATAACCGAACAGGCTGTCTGCGACTTGTGATTTGACTTGTGATTGGCTTGTGACTGGATTACGACTCTGCTCGTTTGACATATTCGGCCCCATCAGGGTCATATTTGGCGAATTATAAAGAGGCAAAACTTTTATTACTATTGCTTAAGTGGGATAGTTTGGGGAATTAAAGTGCAAATTATAGGCTACGTTATGAAACAATAATGTGATACCAATTCCGTGCTACATAAGTATGGGAGATTTAACAAACGTTTGTTTTTTTTGTCTTTTGTTTCTTGTAGTTATTTCGATACTCATTTCCACTTAATGGATAATAGATAATCCGCATATTGGATGGATTCAGAGATGTTCATTACAGCATATACACTGGCGCAGAGGCGGCGGAAGGGGGGGGTTATGGGGGCATTCCCCCCCCCCCCCAGATTTTCCCAGGCCAACAAAAGTGCCCCTCTTAGAGTTACAAATGTGCCCCCTCGAAATGAAAACAAAACTGCCCCTCGAACGTACAGGTATGAAAGCATAATGATCGCGCTACAATTGCATTTGTCTTCTCTCTTGTAATGCAAAACTTCCCCTCAAAACAGAAGAACCCCTCTCGCATTAACAAGATTGTGCACCTAGCTCTAGATGGAAAACTACCCCTCGAAAGCACAAATACCGCTCTCGAAATAATGAACTTGTGCCCCTCTCGAGAAGGAAAATGTACCATCAAAAACAATAGTGCTCCTCTCGCTATAACTTCTCGAGATGGAAAACTGCCATTCGAAAGCATAGTGCCCCGCTCGCGACATTAAAATTGTGGCCCCTCTCAAGATTGAAAATTGGTCCCTAAAACAGTACTGCTCTTCACGTGAAGAAAATTGTCACTAAACTGGCCATCAAAAGCAGCAGTGCCCCTCTCGCGAAAAAAAAATGATCTCTTTACATAACTAGGTAAATAAAAACACAAAGGAAAACAACAAAAAATAAACCAGCACATACCGATATATAGAATTAGAGTAGATAAGATACATATTGTGATTAATCATTTATACGTATTGGGTTCTAATTTTAAAGCAACGTCCTTAAGAGAAATGTTACAATTTTTTTCTTCTTTATTGAAGCATAATTACGATGGACGTTTTTCTTTCACATCGTCATTGGTGTTTCCCATCATGTTGCTTGGTTGTATTCTATTTAATATATTAAATTTAATATTTAATTTCAAACTAATTCATCAAATTAAAACGAACTCACCATTTAAAATTAATAAACGTTTATTAATACATACAATTATACTTTGGTGGAGGTCAAACTCGATGTGCACCAAAATGTTAAATAAATATTGGTGTTCTCTAACTCGTCCGTCAGATTATCCATCATTTTGTCATTCTTAAAGTTTTAGTCACATAGAATGTGCCGCTATTTTACATTCACATGTAGTGTGTCTCTCGTTAATGTGGCCCCTGTTGAAGCGAAATGCATTTACCTGAATTGTGCTATACATTAAAATAATTAGGAACGTGAAGAACGTCCTCAAATTACCCGTTGTACTGCATTATCTGACAGAACGGTTAATCATAGAAGAGTTTGTATGACAACCCAATGCATATTGGAGGTAAATTAGCAGCGACTACGGTTTAAATCATGATTGGTGTGTGTGGGGACAGCTTCCTTCGGAAACCGCGCCAAATATGTCCATTTAACATGAGCAGATCTGGAATGTTCTCAAAGGGGTTCAGCTGCCGGTCTGCTTAAGGAAACACTAGTCTAAGAAAATCTAGAAAATATGTATAGTTTTTGTTTGTGGAGCAAACAGGATCGCGCACGGCAGCCTCGGTAATGGGAACCAACATGGCGCACAGCGAGATCGTACCCATGGGGAACGAGGTTGCCACAGACCTTGAGGTTCTAGGGGTGATGCCTGGTCCAGTCCGACCAAATTAATAGCTCGTTGTTGGATCCTATCAAGAAGGGGGGAGCAGTCTGAAGCACTAGCTCAGATATGACTGCATGTATTCCTACTGCAAAATGGTAATAACGTTTACCACTATATAACGTGAAGTTTGTGTGGTGATGAGCTTCGATTTTCACTGAATTCGAAGGCATCACAGCACTTATCAAAAAACACGATCAAGGCGCCTACACCAAGCACGGACAAATAGTTCGAAGTCTGAGAGAAATAACTAGTGAAGTTAACGGGATTTCAACTCTCTTTTCAAGATGTCCAGGGATGTTATTTCACGACTGTCTAGTCAGGACAGGGAGCCTTTATTCAAAAACGGCAGGTGCTGCCTTGGCGAAGGCACGCTGACCAGAGCAGAGAGTTCTACTAATCCGTTTCCATGTGTCCACATCTGGAGGTTTACTGAACTGAAAGATACTGTACATTAAAATTCAATAATTAAAGATCAACTGCATAATCCACTTTGATGATTATGCAGATAAGTGCATAATTACATGAATTTGTTGCCTTACGAGTAGGCCCTGCAGTTAATTTAACACAAATTACCATACTTTTATTCAATACACTTGTTATTGAATAGTTAAGTGATCCATATGGTGTTTCGCTGACCACAGTTCAATAGGCCTGGGACCTAATGACGTCACGCTTTCTTTACATGTGCGCTTTCCTATGCGTCAGACGGTCCCTACTTTGTCTGGCGTCCCGACTTCGCTCCCATAGGAAAATAAGCGCATATGCAAACAAAGCCATAACGTCATTAGGACTTGGTCTATTAACCGATAGGTTTAGGTTAAGTCAGAGGTAACTGCTTGATAGTCAAATTCAATACGAAATCGTTATTTTAACATCACAAATACTAAATCTAAACGTCTTTTATTTGTCGAACAAGCAATGACTGTCTTGAGTACCACTTAAATGCATCGTGCAAGGTATAGAGGCATAAATATTCAAATGCCAAAGAGTAATTAGTGTTTATACCTGGAATGCACTTTTGATGTTAAGTTCATGAAGTGCAGCGATTTGAGGTATAACAAAACACAGTATGTCAGAACGTATACTTAAAGTTAGACAAAATGCCGCACGAGAGTAGTTACCATTTTTGCTTTCGATGGATCGCTGTTTTCAGCATTTCAGTTACTCTCCATTCAACTGATAAGCATCGGACATAAAAGCAGATTTCAGGGCATTGTGGCGACTGGTCAGTTTGTAGTATGTCTGGCTATGAAATTGAGCACGAACACCAATGTGTACCGTATAGTTAACGCGGTGCCACCTTGATCTTGGTAAGTGGTTTTAGGGCTTTATCGTTGGAATTCCTCGGTTCCCTGTGTCAATCTGGAGGCTACTGGACACTCTAAAGCAATAATTAAAGGTCAATTGCATAATTTCACTACAATAATTATGCAGACTTGTGAATTTCATTTCCATACGGAGTACTGTCAAATTACCTAATTGTATTCAAAGGATTTATCATTGGAATGATTAAAGTGAACCATACTTGAACGAAAGGTTGGTCTTGAAGAGATCACTAATTTCATAGTAAGGTAACGATTGATTTGCAAGCCATATATAATACCAAAGGTTTGACTTTAAAACGCTGAGGGCTCGAAACAAATCACAACTCGCCTCATCCCCCATTTTACATTCAACAATAATAAATCTTCTAATAATTAACTCGAAGAAGTAAGTCCTTTGACAGCATTCACTCTGGGTATATTGAATGTTATATTCCACCGATAGTGTTCTTCCCTCTGAGCAAAGTGTACAAAGGTGCTGAAGTATTATCCGGCAGCGGTTTGGACATAACATAGATATATTGTGCGTTATTCAACCAAAGCAGAGCAATATGTACGCCATACAGTTATACAAGAATCCAAACGGCCGAAAAACTACACCGAAGGCAGCATACCATCATGAAACAGTTATAGTGTAGTGACAGTAATAACTCCACGATATATATGTATTTTAACGATGACTGAATTTTAACGATGACTGAACGCTAACATTATAACATTACGCAAAAGAAAGAAACGGAAGACCAAACTTCCTTTAACAATGAACACTACGTATATAGGCTATCATGCATAATCGTTTAAAAAGCTCGTGAAAAGACTCACAGTAAAATATGATTGGATGTGGCATCGTGCCCAGGTATCAGTTGGGTCCTCTTGTCAGTCTGACCACCGAGAGTGAGGCAATAATGTTCATGTTGACCTTCTGTGTGTTCAAAGGTGGACACTCGCAATTAATTTTCGGATAGTTTGGTAGACACCATGGGTATAAACCGTACAACTGAATCTTTTGAAATTCCGTCTGAATAGGCGTTCAACGGTCATTTGAAAACGTTCCTCGCGCAATATGAATGGATAACAAAACTTGGGGGGAATGATAGCAGTACATTTTCTGTGACTGATACTTTAAGAATGACAAAATGGCGCCGACGGGCGAGTATTGAGAACACCAATATTTATTACAAGGTCCATAGGACTTTACAAATTACCTTGTTATAACAGGTACCTTGTATTAACAATATTGGAAAACAAAGGAAAACAAAGAAAAACAAAGACTTATTACCAGGGTTCGACTGTACACATCGAGTTTGACCTCCGACGAAGTGTAACTGTATATATTAATAAAAAAAAATTAAAGGTCTATTAATTTTATTGATGAATTAATTACATTTAATGAATTAATTTTAATTTGACAAGTTAATTTTAAATTCACGAATTAATTTAGATTTGATGAATTAATTTTAACTGATGAATTTCAATTTTAAAATTTAGAATAGATGCAATATGATGACAAACATATAAATAACGATGATTGTGAAAGAAAGAACTTCATGGTAACTATGCTTCAACAATTAAAGGAAACAAGAATTTGTACCAATTCTTTTGAGGACGTTGCATGAAAAAATAGTATCCAATACGTATATGTTATTAGTATCGTTTCGGTTTGCGGTAACACCATGTGGTAATAACTACTGCTTAGAAGATATTTAGTTCTGAAAAGAACTTGTCCTGCTTATTATCAACTTCGCTAAGTAGTTTTTTTGTTCTGATAAGAACAGTCCTGCTGTAAGTTCTAAACGAACTTGTCTTTGGTCTCAACGTTTCGACTAGCCTGCTCTAGTCATCGTCAAGTCTATTCCATCTATGAAATCTGACGATGACTAGAGCAGGCTAGTCGAAACGTTGAGACCAAAGACAAGTTCGTTCAGAACTTACAGCAGGACTGATCTTATCAGAACAAAAAACTACTTAGCGAAATTGAAAATAAGCAGGACAAGTTCTTTTCAGAACTAAATACCTTCTAAGCAGTTACCGCAAACCGAAACGATACCGACACTCCACCATGCAAAGCCTCAAATCTTATATATGTTATTAGTCACAATATGTATCTAAGCTACTCTCATGTAAACTACCGGTGCGTGCTGGTGTATACAGTGTAAGTTGTATACAGAACTTTGTATAGAACTATTTTAAAAATAAATGTAGGCCTACTGAAATTAAATGAATAGACTTGTTAATAAGATGGAATTTAATAGATGGAATAGACTTGTGTATCGGTGCATACGTCATTATGCTGAAATGAACATCTCTGAACCCATCCAACGTGCTGATTATCTTTCATCCATCCACAATGATGTGAAATACCGAAATAACTACATGGAAATCGTACTAAATACAACAGCAAAAGTTTGACAACTTATTTTAAAGTACATGTATAGCATAATCGTTTTCATAACGTCTGTACACTTTAATTTCCAAAACTTGCCCACTTATGCAATTATAATAATAACAATTATAATAGACCATTATCATGTTGTGGCCATCTCGATTTTGTCCCGTTCAAATCAACCAAAGCGCGGCTGGAAGGGGAAAATAGACTGGTTCCTTTTTGCACATAAAACATTAGCAGTCAGTACTGTTATTAGATACAGGGAACATGACTGAAATGGTGGCAGCATGATAAAGGTCTATGGCCCCTTCATAACTCCCGATGTGACGTGTCTATCTGATGGGGCTGAATGTTTCAAAGAGCAGAGTCGTAATCTAGTCAATCACAGGTCAATCACACGTTGCAGACAGTCTGTTCGGGGGTTTAGGATATACAAGTAGTAACTTTGCGTGATCGGGGAGCTCTATATGGACTATTCGCAAAGTCCAGGTTAGCATCTTCGTAATATAAAGGTGGGGCTCTATCTCGGCAGCCAAGGTTTATCGGTGCTGCCTATATGTGCTTGTGACAATTGGCAATAGACCATTATCATGTAGCGGCCATCTTGATTTTTCCCATTCAAATCAACGTAATCAAAGCGAGGCTGGGAGGAAAAAAGTCTGGCTCCTTTTTGCACAAAAATATTACCATTCAGTACCGTTATTGAATACAGGGCCAGGGGACATGACTGAAATTGTGGCAGCAGCATGATAAAGGTATATCCGGGAAGGATGTGGTGGGCTGGTCGGAAAACCCGAGATCCTAGAAGATATAGGAAGTCTGTGATATAATAGTTTCATAAAGTTGAATTCCTAAATTCGACTCCTGAATGTTTGGTCAACATTCCTGCTTACTATGACCTGTGATGATTTGATTACAACCATGAAAACTAGGGCAGACAGAGCAGCATCTGCTGGCCGCGCACTTTGTCATCGTAATGATGACTGTCATAAGTTACGACGGCAAGCGGCTTAGCGCATCCTTCGGGTATCGAAATATCATCAAAGGAGTTTTCGAAGCAAATCGTGTATCTCCACGATTCGTCGTAGTCCCAACTCGCTTCAGAGTCGACGGATTCGCACCATCGATACTTCCCATCACAGTCGTCTGGGAATTAGAGACAGACAAAAAAAGGGAAGAAGACTCTAAGCCGACAATGATGCAGGGTGGCGGTTCGGTTTCTCATGCATCTTCTGATTTATAGTCCATATACTAATGCCTTGCTGCCGAAAACACAAACCATACGCTTTACAAAAGTGGTTTCCTTCCAAAATCATGAAGATAAATTAAGAAGTGTAGCCCTCATTGGCCTTATTCGCGAGTCGGCCATGTTGAATTGAAAGTGAGGTAAAATCTTCATTTTTGGAACTTGCGAAGTGAAATGAAAGCAAGTACATAAATAATTAAAGTCTACTTAAATGAATAATTTAAAATCTGTTATTTAACATTCCCTAATGTTTTAAGACAGATTGTTTAAAAAAAAATGAAAGTAAAATAAGGCTGCATAAATGGTCTGGCGCCATCCCATTCAACAGATAACAATTTGTGAAATGCATTCAGGGAACACGACAAAAATGCCTAACTCGTGAATAAGGTCCATTGGGATTAAATCTGGGGTCAATAAGTAATACTATCGGAAGTCGCGTTTATATCAACCAGTCCAGGCCTTTTGACAAGACGCAAGCGTGACTTTGGAATTCAAAATCGACTGCCGAAAGGTCAGGTGAATGATCGGACTATACACAGTGTAACTGGGTGATATGACGGCACAAAATTGAGACAAAATTCGAGGCTGCTCTTTTAACAAAGACACTCTCAGTCAGGCAGTGGCGTAGCCACCGGGGGGGGCGTGGGTTGCCCCCCCCCCCATGAAACCTTGTCGCCCCCCCCCCCCCCCCCCCCCCCACTGAGATTTTGAGTTTCTAAAAAAAATTATCATTGATCTAAATCTAAATAGTTGCGAATGATCCACATGATGACCACTGAGAAACGACCCTTCGACCGGCGACCGCGGACCAGTAAGCTGACAACCGGCGTGACATAGCGCATAATGATAATCTAAAATGCGTATTAACACCCACTGCACTGCTCGCTCACACCACGGAACACGTATTTAGATAGGTGGTCCGTGGGTCACACAGTTTCAGTCAGCGATATCACGCGAATCGGCCACGCACAAACTTTTTCCTCCATTCATATAAGCTAAAATAATAATAATAGACCAATTAAAATTCCTTGAAATCAGTGGCGTAGCCACGGGGGGGGGGGGGGGGGGGGGGGGGGGGGGGCTACAGTCCCCCCATGAAACCTTGTCGCCCCCCAGTCGCCCCCCCCCCCCCCCCACTGAGATTTTGAGTTTCTAAAAAAATTATCATTGATCTACATGACGCCATGGGCGTCAATCCTGGGGGGACAGGGGGACTGGTCCCCCCCCCCCCCCACTTTTTGAAGGGTGGGGGACACAATATCAAATGTCCCCCCCCCCAGATTTTTGAACTCGTGTCTCATTTACAGGGCCCTATTATGTACTACAATGTATCTTTTGCTTAGAAAATTTTGGTTAAAGTGGTCAGAAATTGCCTCAGATAGCACCACAGAGCATTTAGAATCCAAATTTTTCGGGGCCCTTAAGCGGGCCCCGAACCCCACGTCTATAGCTCAGAATTCTGGTAGCTGATTCAATGACTCCAACCTCGAAAATAATGTTCCAAAAATTTCGTATGCCTTTAGCTGAGAAAACTTCGAAAATTAGTTTAAATTATTATCTTTTGTGCTAATAATTATTGGTTAAAGTGGTAAGAAATTGCCTCAGATCACACCACAGAGCATCGAGAATCCAAAACTTTTTTCGGGCCCTTAAGCGGGCCCCGAACCCCACGCCTATAGCTCAGAATACCGATAGCTGATTCAATGACTCCAACCTCGAAAACAATGTTAAAATAATTATCTTTTGCTAAGAAAATATTAGTTAAAGCATGGAGGAAAGTGGTAAGAAATTGCTTCAGATCACACCACAGAACATCTAGAATCCATTTTTTTTTCGGGGCCCTTAAGCGGGCCCAGAACCCCCACGCCGTAAGGGCTTCGCGCTTCGCGCTTCGCGCTCGCATCAGTTCTGATCAAGGTATGTCCCCCCCCCCACTTTTGAGAAGCGATTGACGCCCCTACATGACGCCCCCCCCCTGAAATGTTCCAGCCCCCCCCCCGCCCCCCCAGCGCCCCCCCCCCACGCCCCTCCCCCAGCGCCCCCCCCCAGAAAAATTCCTGGCTACGCCACTGCAGTCAGGTCGTTACAGTTGAGGTTGCACAGGTCTTTTTTGTGATCCATCCAAATACAGCCTGCCACGCAGGCCTGTCTTTTAGCAAAGTCAATGTAAAGGAACCAATCTGCACTTACCCTGGAAAAATCTCCAGTCTCTGCTTTGTATCCCTTCTCGAACACCGACCTGGAGTTTGTAAGGGTTCTTCGTGTATTCGAAAACTGCAAATGATAATCGCAGTATGTACATGCGTGAGCTTAACGTTAAACAATTATGCACAAGGGCGTTTTGAGAGCTTGTTGGCGGTTTATACATTTAGATCTTTCACGTATTAGCCATAGGCACATTTGACTTCATATTGTTCACACCACAATCGCTTATCCCTTTGAACCTAGGCGTCATTTTGTTACTTACTTGTCAAGCTGGAATATGATCATTCACCAGCTCAATAATTATTTAATCAATTTGATGGCCAATTTAAAATGGCAAAGACACAGCTTTAAACAAAATGGTTATTGAAATGTGGTCATTCTTAAAGTCAATGGCAATGAAACAGCACGCTTGAACAATTACGGTTAGTAACATCGCCACCGTTGGTCACATCTTGATCACGGCAGTATAGCTTAGGTTAATTTCGTCTCAAAGCCTGTTACCGATCCAACAATTCACAGTATCAAACCATGGACAGATTTCCTGTTGCCCTATCAGGTCTAATGCATACCATATTTGAGCATCAGTGTTACTTACCTGCTAAGACCTCGTGACTATAGAGGGGCAGAATAAAAAGTGTTGACACAAATCCATAGCGTCGTTGCATTCATGTTGATGAGACTGAATCCCTGATTTGAGGAGAGAAACAAAAGTATATGAGATGTAACTTTCTTCAAGTTATAGACCTATTTCAAGTTAAACTAGGTACCACTCTAGAATAGTTACCAGATTTGCACCAGATTGGTTACTGTTTTTAGCTTCCCAGTTACTCTCCACTCGACTGATCAGCATCAGACATGAAAACAGGATTCGGAGCATTTTGGCGACTGATACAATCTGGCCATATGAAAACTGAGCACCTAACACCGATGTGTACTGTATAAATGCTGGGCCAGCTTGAATTTTTTATAAAGAATTACTGGCATTAATTATTTGTGATTTAAGGGCTATATCAGCGTAGCTTGTCCGTGAATACCCTGTGTTAATCTGGAAGTTACTTGTACATTCTAATACAATAATTGAAGGGAAATTGCATAATTCACTGCGATAATTATACAGAGTTATGAATTTGTTTCCTAGTCCATTGTACTTTATTGGGTTTTTTTAAAGCAAATTACCATAATCTTATTCAAAAGATTTAGTATTGCAATGATTTAGTGATTCATATCGTGGATAGCTAAATATACATGCCAATAAGAGTCTTTCGGTAAAGAAAACCCAAGGTCAGGAACATATATAAGTTACAGAATTTTAACACTGTTTTAAACTTCTGTCCATGCACGGATCACAAAAAAAGGTAAGTGTTCTTTCAGCAAAACGAAAACAATTCACACACATCCCTATGTGATTTTTTTCGTTTTGCTGATGAAAGAACATTTACCTTTTTGTGATCCTTGGAAATAACCTTAAAACGGTTTTTGTGTTCAACATTCCGTATATAACATGAAAGGTACACATACGTGTTTTGAATGATTCTTGTACTAAACGAAAGCTTATTGATTGGGCTTTGATATCCTACATTTAGAAAGTGCTACATGCAGAACTTAATTAAATAATTGGTCCTGCCATTTGTGTTTCATTTTTTATACTCACACTGTACTTGCACTGCGACAAAACAGTACGCGTGTAGGCACATTATTGTTTATGTCCCATTGGGAAATAGACCGCTCCCTCAGTCAAGCCACGCCCATGATGTTTTGCAGGCCCGGATTATCCAATAGACACAGAGTAGGCACTGTGTCTAGGGCCTACGAAAATATCCGGGGCCTACGAAAAATTCGGGAGCCTACGAAAATACCGCAATGTGCCATAAAATTAATTATAGGCCTATATATACCCGCACCCACGCTTACACAGGCATAGAAGTGGGGTACTTCCTTTGTTCTCGTGTACTAAAATTTTGAAATGTCGCACACTAATTTCAAAATGCTCTTATTTTAACCAGAATTAATTTCCTGGGCTGAAATTCGGACTTAATATCCCTTTTCTAAAACTCTTCCATTAGCGACCAATCAACCCACCTTGGAAATTCCTAGTTTTTGAGTAAAATCCATATATCTATTTCGTGAAAAACTTGTGGGTACCAAAATGGTACCCCGCAAGTCGGTGGGCATTCCTTGTGGGGTACCTTCCATTGTTCCGGTACCCCATATAAGGCAGTGTTTATACGTTCACACACACCCACACCCACAGTTTTAAAAAACGATTTCACCAACTGGCGCGGCGCCGTAAAATGTACATCACGTAAGCATACATGACCTACGTATACAATGTACGTGTAAAGTCTGTGCTTCTGAAGCACGGTGCCAACCATGGGCGTCGATTGGTGGGGGACGGAGGGGCATGTCGTCGTCTTCAAGCTATTTTCGTCCCCGAATAAAACATTGTAAACTTCATATTTTGATTCTATAGCTCAGAACAGCTGGTTTTAAGTACTCCAAACTCGAAAATGATGATGTTCTTTTGCTAAACAAAAGTTGGTTAAAGTGGTCATAATTGTCTCAGATGTCACCACAGAGTGTCTAGAATCCAATGGTTTTTCAGGGCCTTAAGCGGGCCCCAACCCCACGCCGTTTAGGCTTCGCACTCGCATTAGTTCTGATCAAGATACAGTACCACCTCCACTTTTGAGAAGCAATTGACGCCCTTGGTGCCAACAGGCTTTTAGAGCTAGGACCCGGGTCCTGGCCTGATTTGTACAGTGCTTTGTACCTTGAATTTGGTGCCGGTGGCTAGAGCGGAGTAGGCCTACGGAACACTGGTGCCTAGAGCCTACGAAACACCTAATCCGGGCCTGATGTTTTGACCAATCACGGTTCTGATTGCAGCACTCACTAATATAATAATAATATCCTACAGAAGTTTGCCCTACATGCACGCTTGTAAATGGTGTGCTAGTTCACTGACTTTGTCAGTAGGTTTATAAATCATTTTATTAATAATTATTACTCGGTCATATTTTTACGCCAGTGTGGAAATTGAAGACCGGGACATTTCAGACCGGGTAATTTCAAACACTGTAATATAATTTCGGGTAAGTAAATATTCTGAATCCTATAGGGAAAAAAAAACTGAAGTCACAATTTTTGCAGTACAGCTAGGTTATTCCACTGGAAACATGATGGACAATATGCATCTCACACGGAGATCGCTGTAGGGCTATAGTGAAATGTAATCGGCAACTTTTTTTCTGACATTAGGAAGGGCTGATGCCGCTTCACAGAATCTTGTGTAGGAAGTACGCATGGCATTATGGGTAGCTCATCAGCAGCGCTGCATGCTACGTCACAGGTCACGCAAAATCTATCAAATGAGAGCTCGAAGAAATCAGCCCTTCCCGCGTCCTGTTTGCCGGAGGGGGGGGGGGGGGCGAGCGAAGGCGCCCTACATCTGACAGCGCTTAATTGTATGGCAAACTTTAATATGTAGGATATTCTGGTGTTGTATGTTTCTCGGTTCGAGTATATGCCCACCGCTGCACCTCTTGCACTTTGCAACATAAAACAGTACATTGGAACTGAAGAACAAAGTACCTGGCATTAGAAGATGTATTACCTTGAATTGTGCATTTAATTACTCGAAAGCTATTGCTTATTCGACAAATATAATAAAAGACGTTTACATTTGCATATTAATGCAAAAACAACCCGACTCATAAATTATTGAGTTATTAATAAACAGCATATATACGATACACATCGGTGCATGGTCCTCAGGTTTCACATACAATTTGGCCAGAGCTGTTAAACTGATCAGTCGCGAAAATGCTCCGAATCCTGCTTGCATGTCTGATGCTTGTCGTCAGTAGAGTGGAGAGTAACTGGAATGCCGAAGAAAGCGATTCATCAAAAGCAAAAATGGTAACTACAGGGTGAGTCAAAAAAAGCGGAAACCAAACCCCCAAAACTATATTTCATATTTAAAAAAAATATGTAGCACCGAAAATAATACTGACTGGAAAGCCAATTTCATAAGCTACTTTTAGATGAAAATGACTGAAATTGCTCAATCCGTTCAAAGAATATCACCATTTAAACACAATGACCCTTAAACCTCTTTCGTCAAAAAAAGCGATTTCTAGAATCGTCGTCCAAAATTGTCTTCAAACATCACCAGCGATAAAACCTCAGTTGAAAAGTAAAAAAATATTACACAGAGTCTTTTTGAAGGCCCGTCTTTTAATAAAGTGGATTTTAAAAATAATATGTTTTGCCTAACAAGGGTCATTAATAAAGATATTGTGTACTACAGTTGTTGACAGTTGTTGAAACAAGTTTTCTTTGTTGTTCCAAATAGTCAGAATACACAATAAATTGCTCCTTTTTTTGGGACGAAACAGGTTTTAGGTTTATTGCGTTAAATGGTGATATTATTTGAACGGATTAAATAATTTCAGTATTTTTTCATCTACAAGTAGCTTATGAAATTGGCTTTTCAGTCATTACTATTTTGGTGCTGCATTTTTTTTTTTTTTTTAATATGAAACATATTTTGGGGGGTTTGGGTTCCTCTGTTTTTGACTCACCCTGTACATGTATTCTCCTGCCGCATATTGTCTAACGTATAAAGTCCCAACAAAAGAAAGTTACATTCCCTTTCTTTGATTTTCCCACCGCCAATCAGGGATTCAGTCGCATCAATATGACATGCAACGACGCTGAGGATGTGTGTCAACACTGTGTCATAATTCCCCTCTTTGGACAGGAATTCTTAACAGGTACGTAACTCATAGAGACGTTAATCAAGCCTCGGGCAACATAAATCTGTCCGTGTAACGGGTGAGTACAACAAAATGAAACCAAAATGGCAGAACCAATTTTTGAATGAAGTTCAAGTTGCCTGTAGCACATTCAAAATCTAGGATATGAAAACCCAATCAATAAGCTTTCATTTAAAATAAGAATCATTGAAATCACTCGTGTAATTTTTCGAGTTTTTTTTTTCAAGAGTTTTGAATACAAACACCGTTTAAAAGTTCTGTCCATGGATCACAAAAAAAGGTAACACCGGTGTTTTTTCAGCAAACGAACACAATTTTTATAGGGATGCATGTGAATTGTTTTGGTTTTGCTGGAAGAATGCTTAACTTTTTTGTGATCCGTGGACAGAACTTTAAAACGGTGTTTGTGTTCCGAATTCTGTAACGTGAAAAGTACATGAGATTTTAATTATTCTTGTACTAACAGAAAGTTTATTGATTGGGCTTTCATATCCTAGATTTTAAAAGTGCTACAAGCAAAACTGCATTAAAAAATTGGTCCTGCCATTTGGGTTTCGTTTTTTTTCTAGTCACCCTGTAGAGTGATTTTAAAAAAAAATCCACTAAAGGTAACAGGCCAGAACAAGGTATGCGCAAAGGTACTAAGCATGAACATGCAGTTGTGCGATAATGAAATAAATAATATTTTAGCTGGATTGAATTTTGTATTTTCGAGCAATTTTAAACATTAATTTCGAACGATTACAGTACAAGCTCTCAATATAACAAATTAATCATTCTTGCAATATTGTCCTCCGAAAGAAAGGAAATAAAATAAAACAAAAAGTTATGTGGCGATGGCCAAGTCTTCAGGAGTCGGACTTATGACCCTATAATGACCCCTTACCGACTTCCATATAGAACTCTTCCGGCACTCGGTAACCGGCCCACCACACCTCCTTCCCTGTCCATCCATGTACCTCGAAAGTCAGGCACCATAAAGGGAGGAAACGAGGTGGCACCCTAAGCCTTGCTGGCGAGTCAGCAAAAGAACCCCGTACCTATACGCAGATGCCAACCTGGACTTCGCAGACAGTCCCAACTTGTGAGTCAGCTTACCGACCGACCGAGCTAACTGCTGTTGGTAAATGACGACGGGAAATTAACACTCTTAAATGACAGAACCGCGGGCATCGAAAACCAAAAAAATGACACCAAGCAGGTTCGAACCCCTAACCCTGGGTCCGTTGTCTGACAGCTTAACAACTAGGCTGTTTCAGTAAGTACTTTTCTCTTTGCGTATAAAAACATAATCGTTATTTCCGCAGTGGGAGGGTTACTTTGTGTTTCATAGCTGCACGAAAGATGCATCGGCATCGTGCTATATACATGAATGCTGTTACGTAACTCTTTTCTGCAATCATTCTTATGTACCGAGCAGTTGACTATTCAGTCACTACGAGCAATTAACCTTACCAAGCTCGTTCTTATTCTGTCTCATCAATTATTATTTCGCGTCGCGTGTCTTTCGGCTGGCACTGACATGTCACTATGATTGAGAGAAATTCTAGCAAGTTTACCCAACCTAATTATATTTATATCAAACTACTAACCCGTTTACAAATTTTTTACAAGGGATTTTTGGTAGTCTGATTCTATTTCAGTCCCTTAGCTAGCTTGGGAAACTTCATCTTTTCTTGTACTAACGCTTAGTCTAGGGAATGATGCCATTATAATACAATGTCACATTAACGTCAGTCGGTGGCATGATTAATCGTGACCACGCGAGGGCAATGACGGCCAGTGGCGTATATCTGTGCTTGCGAGTGGTGGGGGGATGGGGGATGACCAAAATCATAACATTCGGGCTATTCACAACGCAATGCGCCACCAATGTTTGCCATGGAGAGTCAGTTTTTGGAATTACGGTCGACAAAGCAAAGCCGATTTGAATGAGTGTCATATAAGGCCAAAAAAAGTATCCGGTTTCTGGTATAGAGCTTGCCCAAAAAGTGGTGCGGCGACGCGGCTTTTTTACCTGATTTTTTTTTGCTTCAAATGTCGGTTGATGACTGCAAAATGGTGCCCGACTAAACTTAGTGCAAATGGGAGTCCAGAGAGGCCACATTAAGCTTATTCTCTATCATAACCCCATCTAAAAACACGTTAAAATTGTGCAGCAGCAGGATTCCAGTCAAACCAGTGAGTTTGGCGGTTTTGAGACATCATCTTTCATTGAAAAAAAACGTTTTCATTTTGCCGACGCGCATGGCTACGGCGACGCGCGTGCATACCAGAAACTGGAGACCTTTTTTTGCCTTAAGTTACTTAAGCTAAGTGGTTATAAATTCGGGTATAGCGTTCTGGCCGCCTTACTAAAAACACCATATTGGTACATAGAAAAAAAAGGCAAATTTATACTTGAATCATACGCTTACGAAACTACTGACCGGAAAAACTAATAATTTCAAATGTCCCGCGCTGCGAAATTGTCGACCATCTCCCACACCCACAATGCACTAGGAAAAACTAACTTTCCGTGGCAAACTCTTGGTGGCACATGAAACGCCCGAATTGCCCGGCCGTGGGCTTTCGAAAGGGGGGGGGGGCTGGACACCACATTATACTGGGACTCGTTATCAATTATGTATACTCGCGCTTACATTTTTGAAAGCTTTTTGTACTTTGTTTCTCCACTTTCCAGTACTATTGTATACATTTTATTACTTGGACGTTCGGAAAATACCTCAAAATCCTCATTGTTTCCTCATCAGGAAAAAAGTGGGGAATGATTCAATAGCCCATCCCCGCGGTCAAAAAGTGTGGGGGTATCACCCCACCCACACACCCCGGGAATTACGCCCCTGATGACGGCGCACTGAGCCAATTCAACGAGCCTGCCACTCGCATGGTCTTTTTTTCGTGTCCGGGTTGCCACTCAAGTCTATGGTCATAAAAAGGCATTTGAGATGAAACAAAGCAAATCCATGAACCTTTGGCGACTGAACGATCTAAATTGGGATCGCATTGTGTGCTTAACAAGCGAGTATAATTTTTACTAACACCTGTGTTTTCGAGGGATAGTTTTCCATCTCGAGAAGGTTCACATCTTGTTAATGCGCGAACCGGAAAATGTCCCTGTCTCAAAAAC
>NW_024037054.1:17970097-18018344 GCF_015706575.1 Patiria miniata
GCTCTGCACGTGAAGAAAATTGTCACTAAACTGGCCATCAAAAGCAGCAGTACCCCTCTCGCGAAAAAAATGATCTCTTTACATAACTAGGTAAATAAAAACACAAAGGAAAACAACAAAAATTAAAACCAGCACATACCGATATATAGAATTAGTAGTAGATAAGATACATATTGTGATTAATCATTTATACTTATTGGGTACTAATTTTTAAAGCAACGTCTTTAAGAGAAAATTTTACAATTTTTTTCTTCTTTATTGAAGCATAATTACGATGGACGTCTTTCTTTCATATCGTCATTGGTGTTTCCCATCATGTTGCTTGATTGTATTCTATTAATATATTAAATTTAATATTTAATTTCAAAATATTTCATCAAATTAAAACGAACTCACCATTTAAATTAATAAACGTTTATTAATACATACAATTATACTTTGGTGGAGGTCAAACTCGATGTGCACCAAAATGTTAAATAAATATTGGTGTTCTCTAAACTCGTCCGTCAGATTATCATCATTTTGTCATTCTTAAAGTTTTAGTCGCTATTTTACATTCACATGTAGTGTGTCTCTCGTTAATGTGGCCCTTGTTAAAGCGAAATGCATTTACCTGAATTGTGCTATACATTAAAATAATTAGGAACGTGAAGAAGAACGTCCTCAAATTACCCGTTGTACTGCATTATCTGACAGAACGGTTAATCATAGAAGAGTTTGTATGACAACCCAATGCATATTGGAGGTAAATTAGCAGCGACTACGGTTTTAAATCATGATTGGTGTGTGTGGGGACCGCTTCCTTCGGAAACCGCGCCAAATATTTCCATTTAACATGAGCAGATCTGGAATGTTCTCAAAGGGGTTCAGCTGCCGGTCTGAAGGAAACACTAGTCTAAGAAAATCTAGAAAATATGTATAGTTTTTGTTTGTGGAGCAAACAGGATCGCGCACGGCAGCCTCGGTAATGGGAACCAAACATGGCGCACAGCGAGATCGTACCCATGGGGAACGAGGTTGCCACAGACCTTGAGGTTCTAGGGGTGATGCCTGGTCCAGTCCAACCAAATTAATAGCTCGTTGTTGGATCCTATCAAGAAGGGGGGAGCAGTCTGAAGCACTAGCTCAGATATGACTGCATGTATTCCTACTGCAAATGGTAATAACGTTTACCACTATAACGTGAAGTTTTGTGTGTGATGAGCTTCGATTTTCACTGAATTCGAAGGCATCACAGCACTTATCAAAAGGCGCCTACACCAAGCACGGACAAATAGTTCAAAGTCTGAGAGAAATAACTAGTGAAGTTAACGGGATTTCAACTCTCTTTTCAAGATGTCCAGGGATGTTATTTCACGACTGTCTAGTCAGGACAGGGAGCCTTTATTCAAAAAACGGCAGGTGCTGCCTTGGCGAAGGCACGCTGACCAGAGCAGAGAGTTCTACTAATCCGTTTCCATGTGTCCACATCTGGAGGTTTACTGAACTGAAAGATACTGTACATTAAAATTCAATAATTAAAGATCAACTGCATAATCCACTTTGATGATTATGCAGATAAGTGCATAATTACATGAATTTGTTGCCTTACGAGTAGGCCCTGCAGTTAATTTAACACAAATTACCATACTTTTATTCAATACACTTGTTATTGAATAGTTAAGTGATCCATATGGTGTTTCGCTGACCACAGTTCAATAGGCCTGGGACCTAATGACGTCACGCTTTCTTTACATGTGCGCTTTCCTATGTGTCAGACGGTCCCTACTTTGTCTGGCGTCCCGACTTCGCTCCCATAGGAAATTAAGCGCATATGCAAACAAAGCCATAACGTCATTAGGACTTGGTATATTAACCGATAGGTTTAGGTTAAGTCAGAGGTAACTGCTTGATAGTCGAATTCAATAAGAGATCGTTTTTTAACATCACAAAAACTAAATCTAGTAAAACGTCTTTTATTTGTCGAATAGGCAATGACTGTCTTGAGTACCACTTAAATGCATCGTGCAAGGTATAGAGGCATAAATATTCAAATGCCAAAGAGTAATTAGTGTTTAACCTGGAATGCACTTTTGAGGTTAAGTTCATGAAGTGCAGCGATTTGAGGTATAACAAAACACAGTACGTCAGAAACGTATACTTAAAGTTAGACAAAATGCCGCACGAGAGTAGTTACCATTTTTGCTTTCGATGGATCGCTGTTTTCAGCATTCCAGTTACTCTCCATTCGACTGATAAGCATCGGACATAAAGCAGATTTCAGGGCATTGTGGCGACTGGTCAGTTTGCAGTATGTCTGGCTATGAAACTGAGCACGAACACCGATGTGTACCGTATAGTTAACGCGGTTCCACCTTGATTTTAGTAAGTGGTTTTAGGGCTTTATCGTTGGAATTCCTCGGTTTCCCTGTGTCAATCTGGAGGCTACTGGACATTCTAAAGCAATAATTAAAGGTCAATTGCATAATTTCACCACAATAATTATGCAGACCTGTGAATTTCATTTCCATACGAGAACTGTCAAATTACCTAATTTTATTCAAAGGATTTATCATTGGAATGATCAAAGTGAACCATACTTGAACGAAAGGTTGGTCTTGAAGAGATCACTAATTTCATAGTAAGGTAACAATTGATTTGCAAGCCATATATAATACCAAAGGTTTGACTTTAAAACGCTGAGGGCTCGAAACAAATCACAACTCGCCTCATCCCCATTTTACATTCAACAATAATAAATATTCTAATAATTAACTCGAAGAAGTAAGTCCTTTGACTGCATACACTCTGGGTATATGAATGTTATATTCCACCGACAGTGTTCTTCCCTCTGAGCAAAGTGTACAAAGGTGCTGAAGTATTATCCGGCAGTGGTTTGGATATAACATGGATATATTGTGCGTTATTCAACCAAAGCAGAGCAATATGTACGCCATACAGTTATACAAGAATCCAAACGGCCGAAGGCAGCATATCATCATGAAACAGTTATAGTGTAGTAACAGTAATAACTCCACGATATATATGTATTTTAACGATGACTGAATTTTAACGATGACTGAACGCTAACATTATAACGTTACGCCAAAGAAGAAACGGAAGACCAAACTTCCTTTAAAAATGAACACTACGTAGGCTATCATGCATAATCGTTAAAAAAAACCCGTGAAAAGACTCACAGTTAAATATGATTGGATGTGGCATCGTGCCCTGGTATCAGTTGGGTCCTCTTGTCAGTCTGACCACCGAGAGTGAGGCAATAATGTTCATGTTGACCTTTTGTGTGTTCAAAGGTGGACACTCGCAATTAATTTTCGGATAGTTTGGTAGACCCCATGGGTATAAACCGTACAACTGAATATTTTTGCAATTCCGTCTGAATAGGCGTTCAACGGTAATTTGAAAACGTTCCTCGCGCAATATGAATGGATAACAAAAATTGGGGGATATGATAGCAGTACATTGTCTGTGACTGATACTTTAAGAATGACAAAATGGCGCCGACGGGCGAGTATTGAGAACACCAATATTTATTACAAGGTCCATAGGACTTTACAAATTACCTTGTTATAACAGGTACCTTGTATTAACAATATTGGAAAAACAAAGGAAAACAAAGAAAAACAAAGACTTATTACCAGGGTTCGACTGTACACATCGAGTTTGACCTCCGACGAAGTGTAATTGTATATATTAATAAAAAAAAAAATAAAGGTCTATTAATTTTTATTGATGAATTAATTACATTTAATGAATTAATTTTAATTTGACAAGTTAATTTTAAATTCACGAAATAATTTAGATTTGATGAATTAATTTTAACTGATGAATTTCAATTTTAAAATTTACAAGAATAGATGCAATATGATGACAAACATATAAATAACGATGATTGTGAAAGAAAGAACTTCATGGTAACTATGCTTCAACAATTAAAGGAAACAAGAATTTGTACCAATTCTTTTGAGGACGTTGCATGAAAAAATAGTATCCAATACGCATATGTTATTAGTATCGTTTCGGTTTGCGGTAACACCATGTGGTAATAACTACTGCTTAGAAGATATTTAGTTCTGAAAAGAACTTGTCCTGCTTATTATCAACTTCGCTAAGTAGTTTTTTTGTTCTGATAAGAACAGTCCTGCTGTAAGTTCTAGACGAACTTGTCTTTGGTCTCAACGTTTCGACTAGCCTGCTCTAGTCATCGTCAGATTTCATAGATGGAATAGACTTGACGATGACTAGAGCAGGCTAGTCGAAACGTTGAGACCAAAGACAAGTTCGTTTAGAACTTACAGCAGGACTGTTCTTATCAGAACAAAACTACTTAGCGAAGTTGATAATAAGCAGGACAAGTTCTTTTCAGAACTAAATATCTTCTAAGCAGTAGTTATTACACATGGTGTTACCGCAAACCGAAACGATACCGATACTCCACCATGCAAAGCCTCAAATCTTATATATGTTATAAGTAACAATATATATCTAAGCTACTCTCATGTAAAATACCGGTGCGTGCTGGTGTATACAGTGTTAGTTGTATACAGAACTTTATATAGAACTATTTTAAAAATAAATGTAGGCCTACTGAAATTAAATGAATAGACTTGTAAATACGATGGAATTTAATAGATGGAATAGACTTGTGTATCGGTGCATACGTCATTATGCTGTAATGAACATCTCTGAACCCATCCAACGTGCTGATTATCTTTCATCCATCCACAATGATGTGAAATACCGAAATAACTACATGGAAATCGTACTCAATACAACAGCAAAAGTTTGACAACTTATTTTAAAGTACATGTATAGCCTAATCGTTTTCATAACGTCTGTACACTTTAATTCCCAAAACTTGCACCACTTATGCAATTATAATAATAATAATAATAATAATAAGACCATTATCATGTTGTGGCCATCTCGATTTTGTCCCATTCAAATCAACCAAAAGCGAGGCTGGAAGGGAAAAATAGGCTGGTTCCTTTTTGCACATAAAACGTTATCAGTCAGTACTGTTATTGGATACAGGGAACATGACTGAAATGGTGGCAGCATGATATAGGTCTATAGTATGGCCCCTTCATAACTCGGCAAATGTGACGTGTCTATCTGCTGGGGCTGAACGTTTCAAACAGCAGAGTCGTAATCTATAGTCAATCACAAATCAATCACACGTTGCAGACAGTCTGTTTGGGGGTTTAGGATATAGAAGAAGTAACTCTGCGTGATTGGTGAGCTCTTCCTTTTAGGGGCGATTCGCAAAGTCTAGGTTAGCATCTTCGTAAAGGTATACTGGGGCTCGTTTGGTCGATCGCGGCAGCCAAGGTTTATAGGTGCAGCCTATATGCGCTTGTGACAATTGGCAATAGACCATTATCATGTTGCGGCCATCTTGATTTTTCCCATTCAAATCAACGTAATCAAAGCGAGGCTGGAAGGAAAATAGTCTGGCTCCTTTTTGCACAAAAATATTACCAGTCAGTACCGTTATTGAATACAGGACCTGGGAACATGACTGAAATATGGCAGCAGCATAAAGGTATATCCGGGAAGGATGTGGTGGGCTGGTCGGAAAACCCGAGATCCTAGAAGATATAGGAAGTCTGCGATATAATAGTTTCATGAAGATGAATTTCTAAATTCGACTCCTGAATGTCTGGTCAACATTCCTGCTTACTATGACCTGTGATGATTTGATTACAACCATGCAAACTAGGGCAGACAGAGTAGCATCTGCTGGCCGCGCACTTTGTCATCGTAATGATGACTGTCATAAGTTACGACGGCAAGCGGCTTAGCGCATCCTTCGGGTATCGAAATATCATCAAAGGAGTTTTCGAAGCAAGTCGTGTATCTCCTCGATTCGTCGTAGTCCCAACTCGCTTCAGAGTCGACGGATTCGCACCATCGATACTTCCCATCACAGTCGTCTGGGAATTAGAGACAGAAAGAAAAAAGGGAAGAAGACTCTAAGCCGACAATGATGCAGGGTGGCGGTTCGGTTTCTCATGCATCTTCTGATTTATAGTCCATATACTAATGCCTTGCTGCCGAAAACACAAACCATAAGCTTTACAAAAGTGGTTTCCTTCCAAAATCATGAAGATAAATTAAGAAGTGTAGCCCTCATTGGCCTTATTCGCGAGTCGGCCATGTTGAATTGAAAGTGAGGTAAAATCTTCATTTTGGAACTTGCGAAGTGAAATGAAAGCAAGTACATAAATAATTGAAGTCTACTTAAATGAATAATTTAAAATCTGTTATTTAATATTCCCTAATGTTTTAAGACAGATTGTTTAAAAAAAAATGAAAGTAAAATAAGGCTGCATAAATGGTCTGGCGCCATCCCATTCAACAGATAACAATTTGTGAAATGCATTCAGGGAACACGACAAAAATGCCTAACTCGTGAATAAGGTCCATTGGGATTAAATCTGGGGTCAATAATTAATACTATCGGAAGTCGCGTTTATATCAACCAGTCCAGGCCTTTTGACAAGACGCAAGCGTGACTTTGGAATTCAAAATCGACTGCCGAAAGGTCAGGTGAATGATCGGACTATACACAGTGTAACTGGGTGATATGACGGCACAAAATTGAGACAAAATTCGAGGCTGCTCTTTTAACAAAGACACTCTCAGTCAGGCAGTGGCGTAGCCACGGGGGGGGGGGGGCGACCGCCCCCCCCCCATGAAACCTTGTGGCCCCCCCCCCCCCCCCCCCCACTGAGATTTTGAGTTTCTAAAAAAAATTATCATTGATCTAAATCTAAATAGTTGCGAATGATCCACATGATGACCACTGAGAAACGACCCTTCGACCGGCGACCGCGGACCAGTAAGCTGACAACCGGCGTGACATAGCGCATAATGATAATCTAAAATGCGTATTAACACCCACTGCACTGCTCGCTCACACCACGGAACACGTATTTTAGATAGGTGGTCCGTGGGTCACACAGTTTCAGTCAGCGATATCATAAAAGCTAAAATAATAATAATAGACCAATTAAAATTCCCTGAAATCAGTGGCGTAGCCACGGGGGGGGGGGGGGGGGGGCTGGGGGGGGGGGCCTGGGGGGCTACAGCCCCCCCATGAAACTTTGTCGCCCCCCCCCCCCGTCGCGCCCCCCCCCCCCCCCCCCCCCCCCCCCCCCCACTGAGATTTTGAGTTTCTAAAAAAATTATCCTTGATCTACATGACGCCATGGGCGTCAATCCTGGGTGGACAGGGGGACTGTGGGGGGGGGGTTGAAGGGTGGGGGACACAATATCAAATGTCGCCCCCCCCCCCCAGATTTTTGAACTCGTGTCTCATTTACAGGGCCCTATTATGTACTACAATGTATCTTTTGCTTAGAAAATTTTGGTTAAAGTGGTCAGAAATTGCCTCAGATAGCACCATAGAGCATTTAGAATCCAAAATTTTTCGGGGCCCTTAAAGGGCCCCCGAACCCCACGTCTATAGCTCAGAATTCTGGTAGCAAATTCAATGACTCCAACCTCGAAAACAATGTTCCAAAAATTTCGTATGCCTTTAGCTGGGAAAACTTCGAAAATTATGTTTAAATTATTATCTTTTGTGCTAAGACAATTATTGGTTAAAGTGGTAAGAAATTGCCTCAGATCACACCACAGAGTATCGAGAATCCAAAACTTTTTTCGGGGCCCTTAAGCGGGCCCCGAACCCCACGCCTATAGCTCAGAATACCGATAGCTGATTCAATGACTCCAACCTCGAAAACGATGTTCAAATAATTATCTTTTGCTAAGAAAATATTAGTTAAAGCATGGAGGAAAGTGGTAAGAAATTGCTTCAGATCACACCACAGAACATCTAGAATCCATTTTTTTTCGGGGCCCTTAAGCGGGCCCCGAACCCCCACGCCGTAAGGGCTTCGCGCTTCGCGCTTCGCGCTTCGCGCTCGCATCAGTTCTGATCAAAGTATGTCCCCCCCCCACTTTTGAGAAGCGATTGACGCCCCTACATGACGCCCCCCCATGAAATGTCCCCCCCCCTGAAAAATTCCTGGCTACGCCACTGCAGTCAGGTCGTTACAGTTGAGGTTGCACAGGTCTTTTTTTGTGATCCATCCAAATACATCCTGCCACGCAGGCCTGTCTTTTAGCAAAGTCAATGTAAAGGAACCAATCTGCACTTACCCTGAAAAAATCTCCAGTCTCTGCTTTGTATCCCTTCTCGAACACCGACCTGGAGTTTGTAAGGGTTCTTCGTGTATTCGAAAGCTGCAAATGATAATCGCAGTATGTACATGCGTGAGCTTAACGTTAAACAATAATAATGCACAAGGGCGTTTTGAGAGCTTGTTGGCGGTTTATACATTTAGATCTTTCACGTATTAGCCATAGGCACATTTGACTTCATATTGTTCACACCACAATCGCTTATCCCTTTGAACCTAGGCGTCATTTTGTTACTTACTTGTCAAGCTGGAATATGATCATTCACCAGCTCAATAATTATTTAATCAATTTGATGGCCAATTTAAAATGGCAAAGACACAGCTTTAAACAAAAATGGTTATTGAAATGTGGTCATTCTTAAAGTAAATGGCAATGAAACAGCACGCTTGAACAATTACGGTTAGTAACATCGCCACCGTTGGTCACATCTTGATCACGGCAGTATAGCTTAGGTTAATTTCGTCTCAAAGCCTGTTACCGATCCAACAATTCACAGTATCAAACCCATGGACAGATTTCCTGTTGCCCTATCAGGTCTAATGCATACCATATTTGAGCATCAGTGTTACTTACCTGCTAAGACCTCGTGACTATAGAGGGGCAGAATAAAAAAGTGTTGACACAAATCCATAGCGTCGTTGCATTTCATATTGATGAGACTGAATCCCTGATTTGAGGAGAGAAACAAAAGTATATGAGATGTAACTTTCTTCAAGTTATAGACCTATTTCAAGTTAAACTAGGTACCACTCTAGAATAGTTACCAGATTTGCACCAGATTGGTTACTGTTTTTAGCTTCCCAGTTACTCTCCACTTGACTGATAAGCATCAGACATGAAAACAGGATTCGGAGCATTTTGGCGACTGATCAGTATCAAATCTGGCCATATGAAAACTGAGCACCTAACACCGATGTGTACTGTATAAATGCTGGGCCAGCTTGATTTTTTTTATAAAGAATTACTGGCATAATATAGCTTGTCTGTGAATTCCCTGTGTTAATCTGGAAGTTACTTGTACATTCCAATACAATAATTGAAGGGAAATTGCATAATTCACTGCGATAATTATACAGAGTTATGAATTTGTTTCCTAGTCCATTGTACTTTGTCGTTGTTTTTTTAAGCAAATTACCATAATCTTATTCAAAAGATTTAGTATTGCAATGATTTAGTGATTCATATAGTGGATAGCTAAATATACATGCCAATAAGAGTTTTTCGGTAAAGAAAACCCAAGGTCAGGAGCATATATAAGTTACAGAATTGTAACACTGTTTTAAACTTCTGTCCATGCACGGATCACAAAAAAGGTAAGTGTTCTTTCAGCAAAACGAAAACAATTCACACACATCCCTATGTGATTTTTTTCGTTTTGCTGATGAAAGAACATTTACCTTTTTGTGATCCTTGGAAATAACTTTTAAAACGGTTTTTGTGTTCAACATTCCGTATATAACATGAAAGGTACACATACGTGTTTTGAATGATTCTTGTACTAAACGAAAGCTTATTGATTGGGCTTTGATATCCTACATTTTGAAAGTGCTACATGCAGAACTTAATTAAATAATTGGTCCTGCCATTTGTGTTTCCTTTTTTATACTCACTGTACTTGCACTGCGACAAAACAGTACGCGTGTAGGCACATTATTGTTTATGTCCCATTGGGAAATAGACCGCTCCCTCAGTCAAGCCACGCCCATGATGTTTTGCAGGCCCGGATTATCCAATAGGAACAGAGTAGGCACTGTGTCTAGGGCCTACGAAAATATCCGGGGCCAACGAAAAATTCGGGGGCCTACGAAAATACCGCAATGTGCCATAAAACACATAATTACAGGCCTATATACCCGCACCCACGCTTACACAGGCATGGAAGTGGGGTACTTCCTTTGTTCTCGTGTACTAAAATTTTGAAATGTCGCACACTAATTTCAAAATGCTCTTATTTTAACCAGAATTAATTTCCTGGGCTGAAATTCGGACTTAATATCCCTTTTCTAAAACTCTTCCATTAGCGACCAATCAACCCACCTTGGAAATTCCTAGTTTTTGAGTAAAATCCATATATCTATTTCGTGAAAAACTTGTGGGTACCAAAATGGTACCCCGCAAGTCGGTAGGCATTCCTTTTCGGGTACCTTCCATTGTTCCGGTACCCCATATAAGGCAGTGTTCATACGTTCACACACACCCACACCCACAGTTTTAAAAAACGATTTCACCAACTGGCGCGGCGCCGTAAAATGTACATCACGTAAGCATACGTGACCTACGTATACAATGTACGTGTAAAGTATGTGCTTCTGAAACACGGTGCCAACCATGGGCGTCGATCGGTGGGGGACGGGGGGGGGGGCATGTCGTCGTCTTCAAGCTATTTTCGTCCCCGAATAAAACATTGTAAACTTCATATTTTGATTCTATAGCTCAGAACAGCTGGTTTTAAGTACTCCAAACTCGAAAATGATGATGTTCTTTTGCTAAACAAAAGTTGGTTAAAGTGGTCATAATTGTCTCAGATGTCACCACAGAGTGTCTAGAATCCAATTGTTTTTCAGGGCCCTTAAGCGGGCCCCAACCCCACGCCGTTTAGGCTTCGCACTCGCATTAGTTCTGATCAAGATACAGTGCCACCTCCACTTTTGAGAAGCAATTGACGCCCTTGGTGCCAACAGGCTTTCAGAGCTAGGACCCGGGTCCTGGCCTGATTTGTACAGTGCTTTGTACCTTGAATTTGGTGCCGGTGGCTAGAGCGGAAGTAGTGTAGACTGCGTATTTGACCCTGGTTTTTTGTGGAGGATCATGATCCTCATCGAGGATCATATCGGTAACCCCGACGAGATCATACAACGAGGTGTGTCTGTGGCGTAGTGACGTTGTGGATCGATGGACAAATCGATCGTGAGGATTAGCGCCGAATGAGTATTATAGAGTTCGAAGATAATCCTACATGTATAACAAATAAGGAACACTCTATGATTGCTAACTATCGAGACGCGGTGTGTGAATGTAGACGAAAGAGCATTACCCAATTCCGGATGAAGGTGAAATTCAATAGATACAGTTCTTGACATGCTTTCTTGAATCGAATATTATTTTATATATATAGATGTGTACGTATTCATTAAATATATATTTTGTCGCAAAACAAAACAAACGTAGGGTATTATAAAAACAAGAAATAACTTTGAAGTAACCCACAAGACGTACAAGACGCTTCAACACAAGCCGTAACTCAATATCAAAACATAGAAAAGTACACACTGAACAAACACGGCCACGTTAACACCAAAGCTTACATCATAAGGTCCGAATCTAAAATCCTAACTTAACAATCATCCAACTGCAAAAACAAAAGGACTGAATTTTTTTTTTTTTAAAGCCACTGCATAAAAATTATATCCATAAATAATAAAAATACACAACTCTTAATAAAAGACGACTCGGGGTGCCTAAAACCAACCGGAACTCACCAGAACATTCCTTGAACAAAATACGGCACTTTGCCGTCCTGCCAGAACACATTTCAATGACTCGCATAAAAATATTAATTGCAATTGTATTTTGACCCTCACATTCATTACAATTGCATGTACATGTATTGTAATTACGCGGTCCTCCGTCCGTATTTATACAATATCAAGAATATAATCATTCAAAAATTGTTTGAAAATGCGCACAAGCGCATGATCATTATTTACAATATTTTATTTTTTTGAGCAACACAGTTCCAGTTAACTTATTGTAATAAAAGACAGGTAGCCTAATTGTATACACTTCCGGCATCACTTCAAATTAGACGTTTCGTAATTAATGAGCGTTTTAGAAGAGTTTATCTTGAAAAATGGGACGCTTATACAATACTCATAGCTCGTGACTAACAAAACTATCAGATTAACCAAGCTTGCGATAATTCCTACGATCAATTAGTATTGTTTCAACCGTTTAGTTCGATCAATACATTAATAATTGCGCAACATAACGTTTCTATGTCGTTTGGCAAATAATACTGTCCACCAAACCTCCAGCCGTCGTTCCTGGTAGATTGTGTTGGCCTAAACCTCAATTGCGTACAAGTAAGAAATAAGACCGTACGAATACTTTCTTTTTTTGTGTTAAAACTCAAAATAAGGATTTCTGACCCTTCGTGATTGCAGAATCTTGGTTACCCGGTCAATGAAATTTTGGGAAAATCAAACGCTTGTTATTTTGCGGAGGCTGTGACAACCAGCACGAACTAAACGCGTATTTGCTCATCAACTCTTGCGAATGAATCGTACTCTGTTGTTTGCTCATTACATTACTTTAAAATACAAAATAGGCTACCTTTGTTCTTATAGATCTTCCGTGTAAGTTAGGACCATAGCAAATATGGGGACGAAATAATTCCGTCAAAATTTAAGTTGCCGATCGCCGTCGTATTCGCGCATCATCCACCCACAAAACGGGTCCGAGCTAGTAGTATCACAATGGCCTTTGTATTTGGATGGGGAATCCATATGACGTCACAGTGATGAGTCATCGATGGACGGCAAACCGAATGACCAGTCCAGACTTGTCCGGTAGTCAAGTCCGAATGCGCCTAATCCTCTCGATGCAGTTTTACAAGGTACGAACCGTACTGTTTTTCTTTTTCTACCAAAGGCGCTACAGTATACTATTATTTTAAAAATTACAATAGTCTTTCTTAAACTACTAGTCTTCAGTCATCACTGTCTTTAATCAACGCTAGTCTTCCTCAAAATCTTGGAACAGTCCGTCAAATTTGGGTTGGTGTTTAGGCATTATCCTGTTGAGGACTGTATTTACTTCTGTGCCTTTATTTATTTTTTCTTCCAGATCTTCAACAATTTCTTGATGGGTATCGTTATCTTTCAAATGTAGGTAACGTGACAAAAACTCCTTGTAGTTGTTGAAAAAGCATCGCTTGACTGCCCAGAGTGTCTTCCTATTTGCTTTTTCCTTGGCTTGATCTTCACCCATACGCCCGTCGACGTACTTGTCAAATTTCTCACTCCACATCTCTTCAGTGGCGTCTTTGGCGTCTTCCAACCAGTCTTGATAGGCGACATTGTCTTCCAATTCAGAACTAGATTCATCTTCATCCGATAATTCGCCTTCTTCTACCTCCGTTGCGGATTCCGAAACACCTTCCTCGAAATCTTCGCCTTCGTTCTGCGAAGATTCGGCTTCATAGTTGTCTATTTCTGAATCTTCAAATGACTCATCTTCATCCGAAAATTCGTCTCCTTCTGCCTCCGTTTCGGACTCCGAATAACCTTCCTCGAAATCTTCGTCGTCATTCTTCAAAGATTCAGCTTCGCAGTTTTCTATTTCCGAATCTTCAAATAACTCATCTTCATCCGATAATTTGTCATCTTTTACCTCCATTTCGGATTATGAATAATCTTCATCGAAATCTTCGTCTTCATCCTGCGTAGAGTCAGTTCTACAGTTTTCTATTTCCGAATCTTCAAATCTACGCTTTTTAAAATCAGGTTCAGAATTATCCACATTAAGGTCCTCCACTTTAATTTCCTCCTCAGCATGTACATTTTCCTATATGCCTCCGCAGGTTATATCTCCGCCGAAAGCTCTTGTCGCACTTATGACAAACATTGGATTTGACTGCAGAAATAGCATTCATGTTGAGTCTTTGAAGGTAAATCTCCGAATGGCAAGAAACGGATGAAAACATTTGATATGTAGCTACTCATTTCAGCTGCTCGGGCTCTTTTGCTCACCACTTGCTCTTTTAGTGCTCATCTGCTCGCGTCTTGCTCTTTTAATGCTCCTTCGTTTCGTGTCTTACTTTCTTCTTGTTCGTTTGCTGTTTTTTTTTTTTTTTTTGCTCTTTTCTTGCTCCTTTGCTCTTTTCTTGCTCTTTTCTTGATCTTTTCTTGTTCTTTTCTTGCTCTTTTGCTCTTTTCTTGCTCTTTTCTTGCTCTTTTCTTGCTCTTTTCTTGCACTTTTCTTGCTCTTTTCTTACTCCTGCCTTGCTCTTTTGCTCCTTTCTTGCTCATTTCTGGATAATGAGCAAGACAGCTAGGAGCAAGGAAAGAGCAAGAAAAGAGCACCCAAAAAAAAGAGCAAAAGAGCAAGAAAAGAGCAAGAAAAGAGCAAGAAAAGAGCAAGAAAAGAGCAAAGGAGCAAGAAAAGATCAAACCCCCCCCCAAAAAAAAAACAGCAAACGAACAAGAAGAAAGTAAGACACGAAACGAAGGAGCATTAAAAGAGCAAGACGTGAGCAGATGAGCACTAAAAGAGCAAGTGGTGAGCAAAAGAGCCCGAGCAGCTGAAATGAGTAGCTACATATCAAATGTTTTCATCCGTTTCTTGCCATTCGGAGATTTACCTTCAAAGACTCAACATGAATGCTAGTTCTGCAGTCAAATCCAATGTTTGTCATAAGTGCGACAAGAGCTTTGGGCGGAGATATAACTTGCGGAGGCATATAGAAAATGTACATGCTGAAGAGGAAATTAAAGTGGAGGACCTTAATGTGGATAATTCTGAACCTGATTTTAAAAGGCGTAGATTTGAAGATTCGGAAATAGAAAACTGTAGAACTGAATCTACGCAGGATGAAGACGAAGATTTCGATGAAGATTATTCATTATCCGAAACGGAGGTAAAAGATGACAAATTATCGGATGAAGATGAGTTATTTGAAGATTCGGAAATAGAAAACTGCGAAGCTGAATCTTTGAAGAATGACGACGAAGATTTCGAGGAAGGTTATTCGGAGTCCGAAACGGAGGCAGAATGAGACGAATTTTCGGATGAAGATGAGTCATTTGAAGATTCAGAAATAGACAACTATGAAGCCGAATCTTCGCAGAACGAAGGCGAAGATTTCGAGGAAGGTGTTTTGGAATCCGCAACGGAGGTAGAAGAAGGCGAATTATCGGATGAAGATGAATCTAGTTCTGAATTGGAAGACAATGTCGCCTATCAAGACTGGTTGGAAGACGCCAAAGACGCCACTGAAGAGATGTGGAGTGAGAAAGTTAACAAGTACGTCGACGGGCGTATGGGTGAAGATCAAGCCAAGGAAAAAGCAAATAGGAAGACACTCTGGGCAGTCAAGCGATGCTTTTTCAACAACTACAAGGATTTTGTGTCACGTAACCTACATTTGAAAGATAACGATACCCATCAAGAAATTGTTGAAGATCTGGAAGAAAAAATAAATAAAGGCACAGAAGTAAATACAGTCCTCAACAGGATAATGCCTAAACACCAACCCAAATTTAATGGACTGTTCCAAGATCTTGAGGAAGACTAGCGTTGATTAAAGACAGTGATGACTGAAGACTAGTAGTTTAAGAAAGACTATTGTAATTTTTAAAATAATAGTATACTGTAGCGCCTTTGGTAGAAAAAGAAAAACAGTACGGTTCGTACCTTGTAAAACTGCATCGAGAGGATTAGGCGCATTCGGACTTGACTACCGGACAAGTCTGGACTGGTCATTCGGTTTGCCGTCCATCGATGACTCATCACTGTGACGTCATATGGATTCCCCATCCAAATACAAAGGCCATTGTGATACTACTAGCTCGGACCCGTTTTGTGGGTGGATGATGCGCGAATACGACGGCGATCGGCAACTTAAATTTTGACGGAATTATTTCGTCCCCATATTTGCTATGGTCCTAACTTACACGGAAGATCTATAAGAACAAAGGTAGCCTATTTTGTATTTTAAAGTAATGTAATGAGCAAACAACAGAGTACGATTCATTCGCAAGAGTTGATGAGCAAATACGCGTTTAGTTCGTGCTGGTTGTCACAGCCTCCGCAAAATAACAAGCGTTTGATTTTCCCAAAATTTCATTGACCGGGTAACCAAGATTCTGCAATCACGAAGGGACAGAAATCCTTATTTTGAGTTTTAACACAAAAAAAGAAAGAATTCGTACGGTCTTACTTCTTACTTGGACGCAATTGAGGTTTAGGCCAACACAATCTACCAGGAACGACGGCTGGAGGTTTGGTGGACAGTATTATTTGCCAAACGACATAGAAACGTTATGTTGCGCAATTATTAATGTATTAGTCGAACTAAACGGTTGAAACAATACTAATTGATCGTAGGAATTATCGCAAGCTTGGTTAATCTGATAGTTTTGTTAGTCACGAGCTATGAGTATTGTATAAGCGTCCCATTTTTCAAGATAAACTCTTCTAAAACGCTCATTAATTACGAAACGTCTAATTTGAAGTGATGCCGGAAGTGTATACAATTAGGCTACCTGTCTTTTATTACAATAAGTTAACTGGAACTGTGTTGCTCAAAAAAATAAAATATTGTAAATTATGATCATGCGCTTGTGCGCATTTTCAAACAATTTTTAAATGATTATATTCTTGATATTTGTATAAATACGGACGGAGGACCGCGTAATTACAATACATGTACATGCAATTATAATGAATGTGGAAGTCAAAATACAATTGCAATTAATATTTTTATGCGAGTCATTGAAATGTGTTCTGGCAGGACGGCAAAGTGCCGTATTTTGTTTTTTATTTTGTTATTATTTTTTTTTGTTACATTTGTATTTAATATCTTCGTTCGTTCATGTACGAAAAAAGTAAAGTTCTGAGGGCAGACTGAATAATACATCTTTCATCATTTGTTATACTAATCTGCCATGTGTGTGCATTGTGTATCTAATTATGTCTTCTTCTTTTTTATCTATTTATTATTATTACATGTATTAATTTGTTTAATAATATGTACATTTTAAGTTTAGCTTGCTTTTAATTTAATATTGTATGTTTGCTGTGGTTATGAATAAAATACCTGGAAACTGTATATCGCCCGTTGACCACTCAAGGAATGTTCTGGTGAGTTCCGGTTGGTTTTAGGCACCCCGAGTCGTCTTTTATTAAGAGTTGTGTATTTTTATTATTTATGGATATAATTTTTATGCAGTGGCTTTAAAAAAAAAAAATTCAGTCCTTTTGTTTTTGCAGTTGGATGATTGTTAAGTTAGGATTTTAGATTCGGACCTTATGATGTAAGCTTTGGTGTTAACGTGGCCGTGTTTGTTCAGTGTGTACTTTTCTATGTTTTGATATTGAGTTACGGCTTGTGTTGAAGCGTCTTGTACGTCTTGTGGGTTACTTCAAAGTTATTTCTTGTTTTTATAATACCCTACGTTTGTTTTGTTTTGCGACAAAATATATATTTAATGAATACGTACACATCTATATATATAAAATAATATTCGATTCAAGAAAGCATGTCAAGAACTGTATCTATTGAATTTCACCTTCATCCGGAATTGGGTAATGCTCTTTCGTCTACATTCACACACCGCGTCTCGATAGTTAGCAATCATAGAGTGTTCCTTATTTGTTATACATGTAGGATTATCTTCGAACTCTATAATACTCATTCGGCGCTAATCCTCACGATCGATTTGTCCATCGATCCACAACGTCACTACGCCACAGACACACCTCGTTGTATGATCTCGTCGGGGTTACCGATATGATCCTCGATGAGGATCATGATCCTCCACAAAAAACCAGGGTCAAATACGCAGTCTACACTACTAGCGGATCGGCCTACGGAACACTGGTGCCTAGAGCCTACGAAACACCTAATCCGGGCCTGATGTTTTGACCAATCACGGTTCTGATTGCAGCACTCACTAATATAATAATAATATCCTACAGAAGTTTGCCCTACATGCACGCTTGTAAATGGTGTGCTAGTTCACTGACTTTGTCAGTAGGTTTATAAATCATTTTATTAATAATTATTACTCGGTCATATTTTTACGCCAGTGTGGAAATTGAAGACCGGGACATTTCAGACCGGGTAATTTCAAACACTGTAATATAATTTCGGGTAAGTAAATATTCTGAATCCTATAGGGGAAAAAAAACTGAAGTAACAATTTTTGCAGTACAGCTAGCTTATTCCACTGGAAACATGATGGACAATATGCATCTCACACGGAGATCGCTTTAGGGGCTATAGTGAAATGTATTCGGCAACTTTTTTTCTGACATTAGGAAGGGCTGATGCCGCTTCACAGAATCTTGTGTAGAAAGTACGCATGGCATTATGGGTAGCTCATCAGCAGCGCTGCATGCTACGTCACAGGTCACGCAAAATCTATCAAATGAGAGCTCGAAGAAATCAGCCCTTCCCTGCGTCCTGTTTGCCGGAGGGGAGGGGGGGGGGCGAGCGAAGGCGCCTTACATCTAACAGCGCTTAATTGTATGGCAAACTTTAATATGTAGGATATTCTGGTGTTGTATGTTTCTCGGTTCGAGTATATGCCCACCGCTGCACCTCTTGCACTTTGCAACATAAAACAGTACATTGGAACTGAAGAACAAAGTACCTGGCATTTGAAGATGTATTACCTTGAATTGTGCATTTAATTACTCGAAAGCTATTGCTTATTCGACAAATGTAATAAAAGACATTTACATTAGCATATTAATGCAAAAACAATCCCGACTCATAAATCACTGAGTTATTAATAAACAGCATATATACGGTACACATCGGTGCATGGTCCTCAGTTTTCACGTACAATTTGGCCAGAGCTGTTGAACTGATCAGTCGCGAAAATGCTCCGAATCCTGCTTGCCTGTCTGATGCTTGTCGTCAGTAGAGTGGAGAGTAACTGGAATGCCGAAGAAAGCGATCCATCAAAAGCAAAAATGGTAACTACAGGGTGAGTCAAAAAAAGCGGCAACCAAACCCCCTAAACTATATTTCATATTTAAAAAAATATGTAGCACCGAAAATAATACTGACTGGAAAGCCAATTTCATAAGCTACTTTTAGATGAAAAATGACTGAAATTGCTCAATACGTTCAAAGAATATCACCATTTAAACACAATGACCCTTCAATCTCTTTCGTCAAAAAAAGCGATTTCAAGAATCGTCGTCCAAATTGTCTTCAAACATCACCAGCGATAAAACCTCAGTTGAAAAGTTAAAAAATATTACACAAAGTCTTTTCGAAGGCCCGTCTTTTAATAAAGTGGATTTTAAAAATACTATGTTTTGCCTAACAAGGGTCATTAATAAAGATATTGTGTACTACAGTTGTTGACAGTTGTTGAAACAAGTTTTCTTTGTTGTTCCAAATAGTCAGAATACACAATACATTGCTCCTTTTTTGGACGAAACAGGTTTTAGATTTATTGCGTTTAAATGGTGATATCATTTGAACGGATTAAATCATTTCAGTATTTTTTTCATCTAAAAGTAGCTTATGAAATTGGCTTACCAGTCATTACTATTTGTGGTGCTTCATTTTTTTTTTTAATATGAAACATATTTTGGGGGGTTTGGGTTCCTCTGTTTTTGACTCACCCTGTACATGTATTCTCCTGCCGCATATTGTCTAACGTATAAAGTCCCAACAAAAGAAAGTTACATTCCCTTTCTTTTATTTTCCCACCGCCAATCAGGGATTCAGTCGCATCGATATGACATGCAACGACGCTGAGGATGTGTGTCAACACTGTGTCATAATGCCCCTCTTTGGACACGAGTTCTTAATGGGTATGTATCCACACTTGATGGGTAAATTAAGCCTTTGGCAACATAAATCAGTCCGTGTACAGGGTGAGTAAAAAAATTAAAAAACCAAATGGCAGGACCAATTTTTGAATGAAGTTTTTCCTGTAGCACTTTCAAAATCTAGGATATAAAAATCCAATCAATAAGCTTTCGTTTAATACAAGAATCATTCAAATCATTCATGTACTTTTCAAGTTACGGAATTTCGAACACAAACACCGCTTTTAAGTTCTGTCCACGGATCATAAAACAGGTGAGTGTTCTTTCATCAAACTGAAAAGAATTCTCATAGGGATCGAATTGTTTTCGTTTTGCTGAAAGAACACTTAATTTTTTGTGAGCTGTGGACAGAACTTTAAAACGGTGTTTGTGTTCAGTGATTTGAATTACTGTTGTTCTAAAAGAAAGTTTAAGCATTCTAGTTGCGATTAGAATCAAAACTATAGACATTTGGTGTGGTTATTGGAAACGACCAAAATGCCCGAAGAGCAAATGAGCCTATATGCCTATATAGAACTGGCAAAAATGTTTTTGTATAAAAACAGAAACAATTTCCAATGATGCCTGGAACACCATTGAGTGGAACCAATGGTTTAATCCATGAATGGTGTCTACCATTCAGTGAATCCAATGGTGTTATCAGCGGTACAAAATGGTAAACTCTATGGTATTCCAATGGTAGCATTCCAAAACACCATCGCAATGGTAACCAATGGTATTAATCAAAAGTTATTGCCGTTGGTAAACCATTGTCTCAATCAGTTGTAAATTGAATGGTAATTCTCAGTGATAAAACCATTGATTTTATTTTTGTAAGAAAAGGATTCAGACAAATCACAGCACGCAAACAATTCTATCACGAATGACGTTCCCGTCATAGCGAAAGCATAAAACTTCCGTGACTCAATTGTGGTATGCAACAGTGCACAATATTGAACTGTTGAAGGTCTCATGCGTGATCACGTGCCTGGATTCGTGTATTAAAGCAACATTCTCTTCTTTGATTTACATGAAAGATATAGACGTTAACCCACCGAGCGTATAAGAAGCCCTAATGCAATATTTCTTTTAAATTAAGCCCGTGTTCTGCGATTGTTATTTGCAGTTACCGAATACACGAAGGATCCTTACAAACTCCAGGTCAGTATCCGAGAAGGAAGACAATCCAGAGACTGGACCTTTTTTCAAGGTACGTGCGCATCGGTCCCTTTGCACTGGCTATATTGGGAAAAGGCTGTGTTAGCAGGTTCGCAGCTACTTGGATGACCCATTGCTTTGCAAACACAACAGCCTCGTTTTGATTTCAACTTGGCGATCACCTTATATTTATTTTCAACAAAATTATATCAAATGAGAGCTGGAAAGACGATTAGCCCTTGACCCGTCGCCCTGTGTTAGGGCGGCCGCGGAGGAATGAGAAAAGCGGGAAAAGGCAGAAAAGATCAAGTTAGACCCAGTGGCGGTTCTAGGGGGGGGGGGGGGGCCTAGGGGGGCTTTACCCCCAAAAAAATTTGTCAAGCCCCCCCCCAAAAAAAAAATCCATAAAAAAAACAATTGCACCAGCAAAATGTACTCCCCCTAAATAAATAGTCGTGAGAATGGTGCATTTGTACAGTATTAGTTAATGTAGCGCTCTCAACTGAAAATATGGCACGAGCGGGAGAGGGAGTACCCTGTTCATACGCACTAAAGGACTGTTGCAGGCGGATTCTTAGCTATTTGGAATTGGAGACGCAGTGTCAGATCATGAGGCCTTCGCTGATGACAAAGGCAAGCTCCGATATAAGGTTAACCAGTTCGTTTTTCATGGCGAAACCAACTCCATGAATCTTTAGTTGGTCCTCCAGTTTGCATTTCCAAAAGAAGGTGTATGTCACCCCTTTTCCTTCAGTTGGCATTCGGCTCATTCTTCGTTAAAGTGTTCAAGTTGGAACTAGGACTTTACAAAATATCAACTACAATGAATATATAAAATCTGCTCAAAATCGTAAAGTTTAATAGCTCCAGGACATGGAACAAAACAGTACTGATTTTTAACTAAACCATATTTTTTGAAATAAATACTTGAAATTTAACCTTCTAAAACGTGTTTTAACAGATACGTTACCACTATTTTATTTATAGAAAAGTTGTCTTTGAAACAAAAACTGGGGAGGCTTAAGTCAATATGAATTTCGGAGCTACACATTGTGAAAGACAGACTAAAAATAGAGGGATTTGAGTGACAGTATTTGACAGGTACATTGGAAACATCGTGTTTTTTTCTAGATTGTGAAAACAAGGCACATAAATTGTCTGTCTCGATTTGCTATGCACATAATTTCAGTTGCTACATCTATCACTTTGCATGTTGCAATTTCGCATTTATTTGCCATTAACTAATAATTAGTCATTATCATTTCGATGAACAGGTAATTATACGAATATTTCCCATGAGATTGAGATAGTGAGATCCACAATGCCAGGCTGCTTTGGTAACATCTGGCAAATCAGATTTATAATTAAAACACCATATACGGGATGACGCAGTAAGCAGCACTTACACAAAACTTTATAGCAGCTGCTGTAATCAATCATATTATAATGATGTTATTGAAAACGCCACGCGCTCCATACACCAAAGTTGTTGTCAAAATATAAAAATCTGTACACCCTGTAAACGAACAGTCAGAACCCGACAATTAAAAAAAACACAAGAAAAGTCGAGTTTGCATTGTTTAACACAGCAGAAATGATCCCAATTTCGTCGCTCTACGTTATAATGTGCATTTGATGAACACATGGAATAAAACAAAGGCGATTTTTAACAAATGTTTTTATTTTGGGGGGAAAATAACTACTTGAAGTTAAGTCTTCTAAACGTGGTGTAACGATCTACCAGATACGTTACCACAAGTCCACTTCAATAAATTCATGTCTTTAAATAAGATTATGTAGATATTTTAAGTAGATGTGAATTTCATTGGTACACATTGTGACAGACAGACTGAAATAAAAGGTTTCGTTGATTCTGTTTGTCAACAAAAAAACATCATTAATCGTTAAAAAAAAAAGAACTACTGAAGTATATAATTCAAGGACCATAATGCAGGGCGGATCCAGGAATTTTTGCAGGGGGGTCGGCCTTTCAGATATTTTTTTTGTATACCAATGTTGCGGTTTTTTTTGGGGGGGGTCAGAGCATAACGGGGGGGGGGGGTCGAGACCGTGGGTTTGGATCCGCGCCTGCGTTTAGAATATCATCTTGTTCTATTATTACGGTTATAATTTTTTTTTTTTCATTTTCGGGGGGTCAGAGCAGGGGATATAAATTATACGGAATAATCATGTGAAGTTTTGTTCGCGTGATATGTTTTGCGCATGCATATCACGGTTAATGACTTTACTAAAATGCAACTAGTGCATCCCCTGGCAAACAATCCTGATCAACTATGACCAAATGATTTAAAATTGAATTCAGGCACACATGATGGAGGTCAGAGTTTCCTTTTCCCAAGTGTGTTGAGCTGCCCCACCTCCCACCCCTAAGTTTACCCCAACCAACCCACCTACACTACCACCCGAACCCTCGAAACCATCATTTAAGTGTCCCTGTTGCTTAGAGATAATGTCTGAACAATACATTTAATTGTATCATCTTAGCTACGCTCGCAAATTAAAGATTGATATTTGAACAGATACGTTACCGAGCTCATCAGATACGTTACCAGGCTGATCAGATACGTTACCATAATAAACTAAGATATTCTATGTAAACCAACAACGATGGTTTCATGTTATCAAGTTTTGTGCAATTACAACCCCTCACTTCCTAAAATCTTTATCTACAGATTCTACAAGTTACATATTTTACCATTAAAAAAACATTGTATGATGCTACTCTAAACTTTAAGAATATTCGACAGAAATTCAGCACAACATTACAATCCTTCTCGGCAAGCATGCGCTCTATGAATCACAATTAAATGTGTTAAGAAACTTTAAAACGTGTAGACAGCGTGGGAATCGATGACGTAGCTCATGTTTGTTGACGTCAGCATAACATTTGCATGATGAATTCATAATCAGTAACGTATCTGGTGTAACGTATCTGGTGTAACGTATCTGGCCCGCTCATGTTGAAATAGGCTTCCCTTGACAAACTGTGTGACCTTAACTACTTCTTCCGCCACTTGATCAGTCATCACCCAACACACTGTTGACTGGTATGGTGTTTGAGGTCAGCTTCCTTCACGTGTCTCGAAAGGAAAGGCAAAAATAGGTAACGTATCTGGCGCTACACATACGTAACACATGGATTTTTTTCGTTGACAGTTCTAAAAAAATTCAAATTCAAAATGTATTAGATTCATGCCATTTGTACAATATAATACCCAGTTTGGTCTAGTCTGTAAGCAACTTCAACGTGCATATTCCTGAAATGTTAAGTCTGTTTATCGTTTCGAAAAAAATAGTAACGTATCTGGTTATGAAATTGGCGACATGCGCTCTGAAGGCGCTCAAGTAAAATTAATGAGCCAATCTTTTTCGATTTGTCATTGTATATTTAGGGCATACTATGGACTAATAATATAAAAGGGTAATCATTGATATGCACACATGGAAGACGAATGGGAGACTTTTTAAAAAAGGCACCTTGGATGGCGACATGAAAAAACCGCAACAAATACCACTTTACCGTCACAATTTCTAAGATGTTCTTGATTTTTGTTACCTTCTTACTACATGGGTTTATGAAACAAAACTTAGTCTCGAAGAAAATTAATATAAATCATTATCGAATTAGCCCCCTCCCTGTCTAGGATGAGCAGAGTGGATCCTAAACAGGGCTACTCAGTAGCGGAGCAATTGAGCTGTCGCATCCCTCTCCTGTTCCTGTCCAAAACGATGGCAGGACTGAATCACAACCATTGCTGCACTACAGGAACACTGTAGCAATGCACAACCAAAGCTGCATTACAGGAACACTGTAGCCAATGCTGCACTGCCTGAACGATAGTATCGCATTGCATAGCTCAGTGCCACTGTGGAGATATGGTTCGCGCGCACGTAGCACTACGAAACCATGGGCCCAGCCCAAATCAACCACAATGCACCCGCGCGTGAACGGCTAAACAGTCCAACAATTCACCCGCGCGTAGCAAATAGCGCAATTCACCATATAGCAATACACACCACAGCGAGAGCACCCTCAACTCACGTTCGTACAGCTCACTGCCACTTGCCAGAACCTCCGCGCGTACACGTGTACGTACAATAACATGTACATGTGCATAAACACTACACTTTCCGTCACACTATTGGTCTGGGTCCTCCCCTCGACCTTAACGCCTAGGGCGGCCCTGCCAGTAGCACCAAGACTACCGACGGCACTGCTCTTTGGTCGGGACCGTATCTTAAGTCCGACGCCTCATAGGTCCGACGGTTCGGACTTATGAGGCGTCGGACTTATGAGGCATAAATTCCGCCTCATAGGTCCGACGCCTCATATTAAGTCCAACGCCTCATAAGTTCGACAATGGACAAACGCTGTTTTGGACTTATGAGGCGTCGGAGCTATGAGGCGTCGGACTTATGAGGCGTCGGACTTATGAGGCATCAATTCCCCCTCATAGGTCCGACGCCTCATATTAAGTGCGACGCAAAGTCCGACAATGGACAAACGCTGTTTCGGACTTATGAGGCGTCGGACCTATGAGGCATCGGACTTATGAGCGGACCCCTTTGGATCCACGGGACACACAAACCCTTCCACAACGACAAAGTTGCAATCCTCAGAAGAATTGCAATCCGGTTCGTTAGTAAAAACGTCATTCACGCGCGCACACCACTGATTACTAGCGCCCATTGGCTGCAAACGCTCGAGCTGCGTTAACTTCCGGTTCCAATCGTGCAGAAAGTGCTGGAGGTGACGTCACACTAACGAACCGGATATGGACTACTCAGAAGATGAAACCGGAATCACTCTAGGAAAAATCGCGACCACGCATTATTGACATACTATTATCATTAATTCGTTGGCTAATTGTTAACTAACTTCTTTCTTTTCTACGTTATCTCCAGACGACCTAGCTGGAAAGTATCGGTGGTGCGAATCCACCTACGGCGAAGCCAATTGGGACTACGACGCCTCATGGAGATACACCATTTGCTACGAAAACATCTTTGATGATATCTCCGTACCCGAAGATTGCGCTAAGCCTCTGGCCGTCGTAACGCATGAAAGTCACTATTACGATGACGAAGTGCGCGGCCAGCAGATGCTGTTTTGCCTGCCCTAGTTTGCATGGTTGTAATCAATGATTAAGTCATCACAAGTCATAGCAAGCAATTGTGCGGTAGACAAAACATACTGGAGTCGCATTTATTAATTCAACTTGAAACCATAACCGACTTCCGTGGGACCCTTTTTTGTTTGTTGGTTTCCCGGCCCACACCAATTCTACCATTGCCGATTGTCTGTTCACCTAACCCGAAGGCCACAACATAGGCGACACATATTATAATATAAGCCTTGGCAAGGGCGGATCCAGGGGGCCCCAAACAAAACAATTTTTTTAAAGTGGCGTCAAATCAAAGGCAGGCACTGCGTACACCACCATCTATTCCTCCCAAAGATTTAGTTAAAGTGATCAGAAATAGCTTCAGATTGCACCACAGAGCATCTATAATCCAATTTTTTTCAGGGCCCTTAATAAGCGGTCCCCGAACCCCACGCCGTCATTTTTGGGAGACACTTTTGGAAGACCAAAATTTGTTTGCCCCCCCCCCAAAAAAAATTGTGTTCTGGATCCGCCCTTGAGCGTTGGTTGCTAAGATCAGCAAAAATCAGCCCCGTTCCCTATAAGGCCAAAAAAAGTCTCCGGTTTCTTGTATAGAGCTTGCCCAAAAAGTGGTGCGGCGACGCGGCTTTTTTTTACCTGATTTTTTTTTGCTTCAAATGTCGGTTGATGACTGCAAAATGGTGCCCGACTAAACTTTAATAGTGCAAATATATGGTAGTCCACAGAGGCCACATAAAGCTTATTCTCTATCATAACTCCATCTAAAAACACCTTAAAATTGTGCTGCAGCAGGATTTCAGTCAAACCAGTGAGTTTGGCGGTTTTGAGACATCATCTTTTATTGAAAAAAAAAATCTTTTTTCATTTTGCCGACGCGCAAGGCTACGGCGACGCGCGCGCATACCAGAAACCGGAGACTTTTTTTGTTTGGCCTATCGAAGACGTTAACCTGGACTTTGCAGATAGTCGATTCCAAACTGGCCAAACTTATGTTCAACCCTTAAGTTTGATAAAGCATAGCGTTCGTTACAAAGATAATTTGAAAATATTCCAAAAACTCACCTGCAATATACCTTTATTAATTTGTTTTCGACTGATAGGCTTTTTTTGTGGGACAAGCAGTAGGTAGAGCTTTTTTTCACGCTAAATTACTGTGGGTCAGATATTATCAAAAACTTCCGTTTACTAATAACCGAACAGGCTGTCTGCGACTTGTGATTTGACTTGTGATTGGCTTGTGACTGGATTACGACTCTGCTCGTTTGACATATTCGGCCCCATCAGGGTCATATTTGGCGAATTATAAAGGGGCCATACTTTTATTACTATTGCTTAAGTGGGATAGTTTGGGGAATTAAAGTGCAAATTATAGGCTACGTTATGAAACAATAATGTGATACCAATTTTCGTGCTACATAAGTATGGGAGATTTAACAAACGGTTTTTTTTTGTCTTTTGTTTCATGTAGTTATTTCGATACTCATTTCCACTTAATGGATAATAGATAATCCGCATATTGGATGGATTCAGAGATGTTCATTACAGCATATACACTAGCGCAGAGGCGACGGAAAAGGGGGGGGGGTCATGGGGGCATTTCCCCCCCCCCCGATTTTCCCAGGCCAACAAAAGTGCCCCTCTAACGGTTACAAATGTGCCCCCTCGAAATGAAAACAAAACTGCCCCTCGAACGTACAGGTATGAAAGCATAATGATCGCGCTACAAATGCATTTGTCTTCTCTCTTGTAATGCAAAACTTCCCCTCAAAACAGAAGTACCCCTCTCGCATTAACAAGATTGTGCACCTAGCTCTAGATGGAAAACTACCCCTCGAAAGCACAAATACCGCTCTCGAAATAATAAACTTGTGCCCCTCTCGAGAAGGAAAATGTACCATCAAAAACAATAGTGCTCCTCTCGCTATAACTTCTCGAGATGGAAAACTGCCATTCGAAAGCATAGTGCCCCGCTCGCGACATTAAAATTGTGGCCCCTCTCAAGATTGAAAATTGGCCCCTAAAAACAGTACTGCTCTTCACGTGAAGAAAATTGTCACTAAACTGGCCATCAAAAGCAGCAGTGCCCCTCTCGCGAAAAAAAAATGATCTCTTTACATAACTAGGTAAATAAAAACACAAAGGAAAACAACAAAAAATAAACCAGCACATACCGATATATAGAATTAGAGTAGATAAGATACATATTGTGATTAATCATTTATACGTATTGGGTTCTAATTTTAAAGCAACGTCCTTAAGAGAAATGTTACAATTTTTTTCTTCTTTATTGAAGCATAATTACGATGGACGTTTTTCTTTCACATCGTCATTGGTGTTTCCCATCATGTTGCTTGGTTGTATTCTATTTAATATATTAAATTTAATATTTAATTTCAAACTAATTCATCAAATTAAAACGAACTCACCATTTAAAATTAATAAACGTTTATTAATACATACAATTATACTTTGGTGGAGGTCAAACTCGATGTGCACCAAAATGTTAAATAAATATTGGTGTTCTCTAACTCGTCCGTCAGATTATCCATCATTTTGTCATTCTTAAAGTTTTAGTCACATAGAATGTGCCGCTATTTTACATTCACATGTAGTGTGTCTCTCGTTAATGTGGCCCCTGTTGAAGCGAAATGCATTTACCTGAATTGTGCTATACATTAAAATAATTAGGAACGTGAAGAACGTCCTCAAATTACCCGTTGTACTGCATTATCTGACAGAACGGTTAATCATAGAAGAGTTTGTATGACAACCCAATGCATATTGGAGGTAAATTAGCAGCGACTACGGTTTAAATCATGATTGGTGTGTGTGGGGACAGCTTCCTTCGGAAACCGCGCCAAATATGTCCATTTAACATGAGCAGATCTGGAATGTTCTCAAAGGGGTTCAGCTGCCGGTCTGCTTAAGGAAACACTAGTCTAAGAAAATCTAGAAAATATGTATAGTTTTTGTTTGTGGAGCAAACAGGATCGCGCACGGCAGCCTCGGTAATGGGAACCAACATGGCGCACAGCGAGATCGTACCCATGGGGAACGAGGTTGCCACAGACCTTGAGGTTCTAGGGGTGATGCCTGGTCCAGTCCGACCAAATTAATAGCTCGTTGTTGGATCCTATCAAGAAGGGGGGAGCAGTCTGAAGCACTAGCTCAGATATGACTGCATGTATTCCTACTGCAAAATGGTAATAACGTTTACCACTATATAACGTGAAGTTTGTGTGGTGATGAGCTTCGATTTTCACTGAATTCGAAGGCATCACAGCACTTATCAAAAAACACGATCAAGGCGCCTACACCAAGCACGGACAAATAGTTCGAAGTCTGAGAGAAATAACTAGTGAAGTTAACGGGATTTCAACTCTCTTTTCAAGATGTCCAGGGATGTTATTTCACGACTGTCTAGTCAGGACAGGGAGCCTTTATTCAAAAACGGCAGGTGCTGCCTTGGCGAAGGCACGCTGACCAGAGCAGAGAGTTCTACTAATCCGTTTCCATGTGTCCACATCTGGAGGTTTACTGAACTGAAAGATACTGTACATTAAAATTCAATAATTAAAGATCAACTGCATAATCCACTTTGATGATTATGCAGATAAGTGCATAATTACATGAATTTGTTGCCTTACGAGTAGGCCCTGCAGTTAATTTAACACAAATTACCATACTTTTATTCAATACACTTGTTATTGAATAGTTAAGTGATCCATATGGTGTTTCGCTGACCACAGTTCAATAGGCCTGGGACCTAATGACGTCACGCTTTCTTTACATGTGCGCTTTCCTATGCGTCAGACGGTCCCTACTTTGTCTGGCGTCCCGACTTCGCTCCCATAGGAAAATAAGCGCATATGCAAACAAAGCCATAACGTCATTAGGACTTGGTCTATTAACCGATAGGTTTAGGTTAAGTCAGAGGTAACTGCTTGATAGTCGAATTCAATACGAAATCGTTTTTTTAACATCACAAATACTAAATCTAAACGTCTTTTATTTGTCGAACAAGCAATGACTGTCTTGAGTACCACTTAAATGCATCGTGCAAGGTATAGAGGCATAAATATTCAAATGCCAAAGAGTAATTAGTGTTTATACCTGGAATGCACTTTTGATGTTAAGTTCATGAAGTGCAGCGATTTGAGGTATAACAAAACACAGTATGTCAGAACGTATACTTAAAGTTAGACAAAATGCCGCACGAGAGTAGTTACCATTTTTGCTTTCGATGGATCGCTGTTTTCAGCATTTCAGTTACTCTCCATTCAACTGATAAGCATCGGACATAAAAGCAGATTTCAGGGCATTGTGGCGACTGGTCAGTTTGTAGTATGTCTGGCTATGAAATTGAGCACGAACACCAATGTGTACCGTATAGTTAACGCGGTGCCACCTTGATCTTGGTAAGTGGTTTTAGGGCTTTATCGTTGGAATTCCTCGGTTCCCTGTGTCAATCTGGAGGCTACTGGACACTCTAAAGCAATAATTAAAGGTCAATTGCATAATTTCACTACAATAATTATGCAGACTTGTGAATTTCATTTCCATACGGAGTACTGTCAAATTACCTAATTGTATTCAAAGGATTTATCATTGGAATGATTAAAGTGAACCATACTTGAACGAAAGGTTGGTCTTGAAGAGATCACTAATTTCATAGTAAGGTAACGATTGATTTGCAAGCCATATATAATACCAAAGGTTTGACTTTAAAACGCTGAGGGCTCGAAACAAATCACAACTCGCCTCATCCCCCATTTTACATTCAACAATAATAAATCTTCTAATAATTAACTCGAAGAAGTAAGTCCTTTGACAGCATTCACTCTGGGTATATTGAATGTTATATTCCACCGATAGTGTTCTTCCCTCTGAGCAAAGTGTACAAAGGTGCTGAAGTATTATCCGGCAGCGGTTTGGACATAACATGGATATATTGTGCGTTATTCAACCAAAGCAGAGCAATATGTACGCCATACAGTTATACAAGAATCCAAACGGCCGAAAAACTACACCGAAGGCAGCATACCATCATGAAACAGTTATAGTGTAGTGACAGTAATAACTCCACGATATATATGTATTTTAAAGGGAATATACATCATTTGCTTTTGCTGTAATTTTCAGAAATGGATGGAATTGGGGGGTTGGAAATATATAGCAAATATAGTTACACTGACTTTTTTGCGGTTTTGGGTTCGAAAATGCTATAAAAACAAGAAAAACAATCATTTTCCTGTAGTCTGGTTCCCTGACTCCATATAAGAAGAAACAGAGCAGTTTACATACATTGGGGAATTGTAAGGTCAGGGAACCAGTCTAGCTGGCTCGTACCCGTTCATAGGTTTGTAATCGATTGCAAACAAGTGCGATGGTCAATTGGGGCCAGTATTTGAAAAAAAACCCAGTTTTTTCCAACGCTGATCGGCCGATCAGCGTTGGAAATTGATACAAAAATACCACTTTTCTTGAAAATGACAGTATACCAGGTGCCATGATTTTACAGGATGCTTTACACTGTCATTCACTAACAGTCCAGCCGGGTATTTCAAAATGAGTTGGTAGTTTTAGTTTTTGATGTTTGCAAATGTTGTATTTTCCCTTTAACGATGACTGAATTTTAACGATGACTGAACGCTAACATTATAACATTACGCAAAAGAAAGAAACGGAAGACCAAACTTCCTTTAACAATGAACACTACGTATATAGGCTATCATGCATAATCGTTTAAAAAGCTCGTGAAAAGACTCACAGTAAAATATGATTGGATGTGGCATCGTGCCCAGGTATCAGTTGGGTCCTCTTGTCAGTCTGACCACCGAGAGTGAGGCAATAATGTTCATGCTGACCTTTTGTGTGTTTAAAGGTGGACACTCGCAATTAATTTTCGGATAGTTTGGTAGACCCCATGGGTATAAACCGTACAACTGAATCTTTTGCAATTCCGTCTGAATAGGCGTTCAACGGTAATTTGAAAACGTTCCTCGCGCAATATGAATGGATAACAAAGCTTGGGGGATATGATAGCAGTACATTTTCTGTGACTGATACTTAAAGAATGACAAAATGGCGCCGACGGGCGAGTATTGAGAACACCAATATTTATAACAAGGTCCATAGGACTTTACAAATTACCTTGTTATAACAGGTACCTTGTATTAACAATATTGGAAAACAAAGGAAAACAAAGAAAAACAAAGACTTATTACCAGGGTTCGACTGTACACATCGAGTTTGACCTCCACCGAAGTGTAATTGTATATATTAATAAAAAAAATTAAAGGTCTATTAATTTTAATTGATGAATTAATTACATTTAATGAATTAATTTTAATTTGACAAGTTCATTTTAAATTCACGAATTAATTTAGATTTGATGAATTAATTTTAACTGATGAATTTCAATTTTAAAATTTACAAAAATAGATGCAATATGATGACAAACATATAAATAACGATGATTGTGAAAGAAAGAACTTCATGGTAACTATGCTTCAATAATTAAAGGAAACAAGAATTTGTACCAATTCTTTTGAGGACGTTGCATGAAAAAATAGTATCCAATACGTATATGTTATTAGTATCGTTTCGGTTTGCGGTAACACCATGTGGTAATAACTACTGCTTAGAAGATATTTAGTTCTGAAAAGAACTTGTCCTGCTTATTATCAACTTCGCTAAGTAGTTTTTTTGTTCTGATAAGAATAGTCCTGCTGTAAGTTCTAAACAAACTTGTCTTTGGTCTCAACGTTTCGACTAGTCTGCTCTAGTCATCGTCAAGTCTATTCCATCTATGAAATCTGACGATGACTAGAGCAGGCTAGTCGAAACGTTGAGACCAAAGACAAGTTCGTTTAGAACTTACAGCAGGACTGTTCTTATCAGAACAAAAAACTACTTAGCGAAATTGAAAATAAGCAGGACAAGTTCTTTTCAGAACTAAATACCTTCTAAGCAGTTACCGCAAACCGAAACGATACCGACACTCCACCATGCAAAGCCTCAAATCTTATATATGTTATTAGTCACAATATATATCTAAGCTACTCTCATGTAAACTACCGGTGCGTGCTGGTGTATACAGTGTAAGTTGTATACAGAACTTTGTATAGAACTATTTTAAAAATAAATGTAGGCCTACTGAAATTAAATGAATAGACTTGTTAATAAGATGGAATTTAATAGATGGAATAGACTTGTGTATCGGTGCATACGTCATTATGCTGTAATGAACATCTCTGAACCCATCCAACGTGCTGATTATCTTTCATCCATCCACAATGATGTGAAATACCGAAATAACTACATGGAAATCGTACTAAATACAACAGCAAAAGTTTGACAACTTATTTTAAAGTACATGTATAGCATAATCGTTTTCATAACGTCTGTACACTTTAATTTCCAAAACTTGCCCACTTATGCAATTATAATAATAACAATAATAATAGACCATTATCATGTTGTGGCCATCTCGATTTTGTCCCATTCAAATCAACCAAAGCGCGGCTGGAAGGGGAAAATAGACTGGTTCCTTTTTGCACATAAAACATTAGCAGTCAGTACTGTTATTAGATACAGGGAACATGACTGAAATGGTGGCAGCATGATAAAGGTCTATGGCCCCTTCATAACTCCCGATGTGACGTGTCTATCTGATGGGGCTGAATGTTTCAAAGAGCAGAGTCGTAATCTAGTCAATCACAGGTCAATCACACGTTGCAGACAGTCTGTTCGGGGGTTTAGGATATACAAGTAGTAAGCTCTATAGGGACTATTCGCAAAGTCCAGGTTAGCATCTTCGTAATATAAAGGTGGGGCTCTATCTCGGCAGCCAAGGTTTATCGGTGCTGCCTATATGTGCTTGTGACAATTGGCAATAGACCATTATCATGTAGCGGCCATCTTGATTTTTCCCATTCAAATCAACGTAATCAAAGCGAGGCTGGGAGGAAAAAAAGTCTGGCTCCTTTTTGCACAAAAATATTACCATTCAGTACCGTTATTGAATACAGGGCCAGGGGACATGACTGAAATTGTGGCAGCAGCATGATAAAGGTATATCCGGGAAGGATGTGGTGGGCTGGTCGGAAAACCCGAGATCCTAGAAGATATAGGAAGTCTGTGATATAATAGTTTCATAAAGTTGAATTCCTAAATTCGACTCCTGAATGTTTGGTCAACATTCCTGCTTACTATGACCTGTGATGATTTGATTACAACCATGAAAACTAGGGCAGACAGAGCAGCATCTGCTGGCCGCACACTTTGTCATCGTAATGATGACTGTCATAAGTTACGACGGCAAGCGGCTTAGCGCATCCTTCGGGTATCGAAATATCATCAAAGGAGTTTTCGAAGCAAATCGTGTATCTCCACGATTCGTCGTAGTCCCAACTCGCTTCAGAGTCGACGGATTCGCACCATCGATACTTCCCATCACAGTCGTCTGGGAATTAGAGACAGACAAAAAAAAGGGAAGAAGACTCTAAGCCGACAATGATGCAGGGTGGCGGTTCGGTTTCTCATGCATCTTCTGATTTATAGTCCATATACTAATGCCTTGCTGCCGAAAACACAAACCATACGCTTTACAAAAGTGGTTTCCTTCCAAAATCATGAAGATAAATTAAGAAGTGTAGCCCTCATTGGCCTTATTCGCGAGTCGGCCATGTTGAATTGAAAGTGAGGTAAAATCTTCATTTTTGGAACTTGCGAAGTGAAATGAAAGCAAGTACATAAATAATTAAAGTCTACTTAAATGAATAATTTAAAATCTGTTATTTAACATTCCCTAATGTTTTAAGACAGATTGTTTAAAAAAAATGAAAGTAAAATAAGGCTGCATAAATGGTCTGGCGCCATCCCATTCAACAGATAACAATTTGTGAAATGCATTCAGGGAACACGACAAAAATGACTAACTCGTGAATAAGGTCCATTGGGATTAAATCTGGGGTCAATAAGTAATACTATCGGAAGTCGCGTTTATATCAACCAGTCCAGGCCTTTTGACAAGACGCAAGCGTGACTTTGGAATTCAAAATCGACTGCCGAAAGGTCCGGTGAATGATCGGACTATACACATTGTAACTGGGTGATATGACGGCACAAAATTGAGACAAAATTCGAGGCTGCTCTTTTAACAAAGCGAAAGACACTCTCAGTCAGGCAGTGGCGTAGCCATCGGGGGGGGGGGCGTGGGGGGGCGACCGCCCCCATGAAACCTTGCCCCCCCCCCCCCAGTTCCCCCCCCCCCCCACTGAGATTTTGAGTTTCTAAAAAAAATTATCATTGATCTAAATCTAAATAGTTGCGAATGATCCACATGATGACAACTGAGAAACGACCCTTCGACCGGCGACCGCGGACCAGTAAGCTGACAACCGGCGTGACATAGCGCCTAATGATAATTTAAAATGCGTATTAACACCCACTGCACTGCTCGCTCACACCACGGAACACGTATTATAGACAGGTGGTCCGTGGGTCACACAGTTTCAGTCAGCGATATCACGCGAATCGGCCACGCACAAACTTTTTCCTCCATTCATATAAGCTAAAATAATAATAATAGACCAATTAAAATTCCTTGAAATCAGTAGCGTAGCCACGGGGGGGGGGGGGGGGGGGGCCTGGGGGGGGGGGCTACAGCCCCCCATGAAACCTTGTCGCCCCCCAGTCGCCCCCCCCCCCACTGAGATTTTGAGTTTCTAAAAAAATTATCATTGATCTACATGACGCCATGGGCGTCAATCCTGGGGGGACAGGGGACTGGTCCCCCCCCCCCCCCACTTTTTGAAGGGTGGGGGACACAATATCAAATGTCCCCCCCCAGATTTTTGAACTCGTGTCTCATTTACAGGGCCCTATTATGTACTACAACGTATCTTTTGCTTAGAAAATATTGGTTAAAGTGGTCAGAAATTGCCTCAGATAGCACCACAGAGCATTTAGAATCCAAAATTTTTCGGGGCCCTTAAGCGGGCCCCGAACCCCACGTCTATAGCTCAGAATTCTGGTAGCTGATTCAATGACTCGAACCTCGAAAACAATGTTCAAATAATTATCTTTTGCTAAGAAAACATTAGTTAAAGCATGGAGGAAAGTGGTAAGAAATTGCTTCAGATCACACCACAGAACATCTAGAATCCAATTTTTTTTTCCGGGCCCTTAAGCGGGCCCCGAACCCCCACGCCGTAAGGGCTTCGCGCTTCGCGCTCGCATCAGTTCTGATCAAGGTATGTCCCCCCCCCCACTTTTGAGAAGCGATTGACGCCCCTACATGACGCCCCCCACCCCCCCCCCCCCCCCACCACAGAAAAATTCCTGGCTACACCACTGCAGTCAGGTCGTTACAGTTGAGGTTGCACAGGTCTTTTTTGTGATCCATCCAAATACAGCCTGCCACGCAGGCCTGTCTTTTAGCAAAGTCAATGTAAAGGAACCAATCTGCACTTACCCTGGAAAAATCTCCAGTCTCTGCTTTGTATCCCTTCTCGAACACCGACCTGGAGTTTGTAAGGGTTCTTCGTGTATTCGAAAACTGCAAATGATAATCGCAGTATGTACATGCGTGAGCTTAACGTTAAACAATTATGCACAAGGGCGTTTTGAGACGCTTGTTGGCGGCTTATACATTTAGATATTTCACGTATTAGCCATAGGCACATTTGACTTCATATTGTTCACACCACACTCGCTTATCCCTTTGAACCTAGGCGTCATTTTGTTACTTACTTGTCAAGCTGGGATTATGATCATTCACCAGCTCAATAATTATTTAATCAATTTGATGGCCAATTTAAAATGGCAAAGACACAGCTTTAAACAAAAATGGTTATTGAAATGTGGTCATTCTTAGAGTAAATGACAATGAAACAGCACGCTTGAACAATTACTGTAAGTAACATCGCCACTGTTGGTCACATCTTGATCACGGCAGTATAGCTTAGGTTAATTTCATCTCAAAGCCTGTTACCGATCCAACAATTCACAGTATCAAAACCATGGACAGATTCCCTGTTGCCCTATCAGGTCTGATGTTTACCATATTGAGCATCGGTGTCACTTACCTGCTAAGACCTTGTGACTATAGAGGGGCAGAATAAAATAGTGTTGACACAAATCCATAGCGTCGTTGCATTTCATATTGATGAGACTGAATCCCTGATTTGAGGATAGAAACAAATGTATATGAGATGTAACTTTCTTCAAGTTATAGACCTATTTCAAGTTAAACGAGGTACCACTCTAGAATAGTTACCAGATTTGCACCAGATTGGTTACTGTTTTTAGCTTCCCAGTTACTCTCCACTCGACTGATAAGCATCAGACATGAAAACAGGATTCGGAGCATTTTGGCGACTGATCAGTAGATAACAAGTCTGGCCATATGAAAACTGAGCACCTAACACCGATGTGTACCGTATAAATGCTGGGCCAGCTTGAATTTTTTATAAAGAATTACTGGCATTAATTATTTGTGATTTAAGGGCTATATCAGCGTAGCTTGTCCGTGAATACCCTGTGTTAATCTGGAAGTTACTTGTACATTCTAATACAATAATTGAAGGGAAATTGCATAATTCACTGCGATAATTATACAGAGTTATGAATTTGTTTCCTAGTCCATTGTACTTTATTGGGTTTTTTTAAAGCAAATTACCATAATCTTATTCAAAAGATTTAGTATTGCAATGATTTAGTGATTCATATCGTGGATAGCTAAACATACATGCCAATAAGAGTCTTTCGGTAAAGAAAACCCAAGGTCAGGAACATATATAAGTTACAGAATTTTAACACTGTTTTAAACTTCTGTCCATGCACGGATCACAAAAAAAGGTAAGTGTTCTTTCAGCAAAACGAAAACAATTCACACACATCCCTATGTGATTTTTTTCGTTTTGCTGATGAAAGAACATTTACCTTTTTGTGATCCTTGGAAATAACCTTAAAACGGTTTTTGTGTTCAACATTCTGTATATAACATGAAAGGTACACATACGTGTTTTGAATGATTCTTGTACTAAACGAAAGCTTATTGATTGGGCTTTGATATCCTACATTTAGAAAGTGCTACATGCAGAACTTAATTAATATTGGTCCTGCCATTTGTGTTTCATTTTTTATACTCACACTGTACTTGCACTGCGACAAAACAGTACGCGTGTAGGCACATTATTGTTTATGTCCCATTGGGAAATAGACCGCTCCCTCAGTCAAGCCACGCCCATGATGTTTTGCAGGCCCGGATTATCCAATAGACACAGAGTAGGCACTGTGTCTAGGGCCTACGAAAATATCCGGGGCCTACGAAAAATTCGGGAGCCTACGAAAATACCGCAATGTGCCATAAAATTAATTATAGGCCTATATATACCCGCACCCACGCTTACACAGGCATAGAAGTGGGGTACTTCCTTTGTTCTCGTGTACTAAAATTTTGAAATGTCGCACACTAATTTCAAAATGCTCTTATTTTAACCAGAATTAATTTCCTGGGCTGAAATTCGGACTTAATATCCCTTTTCTAAAACTCTTCCATTAGCGACCAATCAACCCACCTTGGAAATTCCTAGTTTTTGAGTAAAATCCATATATCTATTTCGTGAAAAACTTGTGGGTACCAAAATGGTACCCCGCAAGTCGGTGGGCATTCCTTGTGGGGTACCTTCCATTGTTCCGGTACCCCATATAAGGCAGTGTTTATACGTTCACACACACCCACACCCACAGTTTTAAAAAACGATTTCACCAACTGGCGCGGCGCCGTAAAATGTACATCACGTAAGCATACATGACCTACGTATACAATGTACGTGTAAAGTCTGTGCTTCTGAAGCACGGTGCCAACCATGGGCGTCGATTGGTGGGGGACGGAGGGGCATGTCGTCGTCTTCAAGCTATTTTCGTCCCCGAATAAAACATTGTAAACTTCATATTTTGATTCTATAGCTCAGCTGGTTTTAAGTACTCCAAACTCGAAAATGATGATGTTCTTTTGCTAAACAAAAGTTGGTTAAAGTGGTCATAATTGTCTCAGATGTCACCACAGAGTGTCTAGAATCCAAGGGTTTTTCAGGGCTCTTCAGCGGGCCCCCAACCCCACGCCGTTTAGGCTTCGCACTCGCATTAGTTCTGATCAAGAGACAGTGCCACCTCCACTTTTGAGAAGCAATTGACGCCCTTGGTGCCAACAGGCTTTTAGAGCTAGGACCCGGGTCCTGGCCTGATTTGTACAGTGCGTTGTACCTTGAATTTGGTGCCGGTGGCTAGAGCGGAGTAGCGGCCTACGGAACACTGGTGCCTAGAGCCTACGAAACACCTAATCCGGGCCTGATGTTTTGACCAATCACGGTTCTGATTGCAGCACTCACTAATATAATAATAATATCCTACAGAAGTTTGCCCTACATGCACGCTTGTAAATGGTGTGCTAGTTCACTGACTTTGTCAGTAGGTTTATAAATCATTTTATTAATAATTATTACTCGGTCATATTTTTACACCAGTGTGGAAATTGAAGACCGGGACATTTCAGACCGGGTAATTTCAAACACTGTAATATAATTTCGGGTAAGTAAATATTCTGAATCCTATAGAGAAAAAAAAACTGAAGTCACAATTTGTGCAGTACAGCTAGCTTATTCCACTGGAAACATGATGGACAATATGCATCTCACACGGAGATCGCTTTAGGGGCTATAGTGAAATGTAATCGGCAACTTTTTTTCTGACATTAGGAAGGGCTGATGCCGCTTCACAGAATCTTGTGTAAGAAGTACGCATGGCATTATGGGTATCTCATCAGCAGCGCTGCATGCTACGTCACAGGTCACGCAAAATCTATCCCATGAGAGCTCGAAGAAATCAGCCCTTCCCAGCGTCCTGTTTGCAGGAGGGGGGGGGGGTACGAGCGAAGGCGCCCTACATCTGACAGCGCTTAATTGTATGACAAACTTTAATATGTAGGATATTCTGGTGTAGTATGTTTCTCGGTTCGAGTATATGCCCACCGCTGCACCTCTTGCACTTTGGGTGGCATGGGTGGCTTGTGCGATGTGGTCGGCAGCCATAGGCGCCTTTACGTGCCAGCGGCCCGACCACGTTGTAGCATACCAGCATAATTCAGCATACCAGCTGCGAGTAAGGATGATTAGCCTCCCAAATTATTATTATATTAACATAAAACAGTTCATTGGAACTGAAGAACAAAGTACCTGGCATTTAAAGATGTATTACCTTGAATGGCATTTAATTACTCGAAAGCTATTGCTTATTCGACAAATATAATAAAAGACGTTTACATTTGCATATTAATGCAAAAACAAAACCGACTCATAAATTATTGAGTTATTAATAAACAGCATTTATACGATACACATCGGTGCATGGTCCTCAGGTTTCACATACAATTTGGCCAGAGCTGTTAAACCGATCAGTCGCCAAAATGCTCCAAATCCTGCTTGCATGTCTGATGCTTGTCGTCAGTAGAGTGGAGAGTAACTGGAATGCCGAAGAAAGCGATTCATCAAAAGCAAAAATGGTAACTACAGGGTGAGTCAAAAAAAGCGGAAACCAAACCCCCAAAACTATATTTCATATTTAAAAGAAAATATGTAGCACCGAAAATAATACTGACTGGAAAGCCAATTTCATAAGCTACTTTTAGATGAAAAATGACTGAAATTGCTCCATACGTTCAAAGAATATCACCATTTAAACACAATGACCCTTAAACCTCTTTCGTCAAAAAAAGCGATTTCAAGAATCGTCGTCCAAATTGTCTTCAAACATCACCAGCGATAAAACCTCAGTTGAAAAGTAAAAAAATATTACACAGAGTCTTTTTAAAGGTCCGTCTTTTAATAAAGTGGATTTTAAAATAATATGTTTTGCCTAACAAGGGTCATTAATAAAGATATTGTGTACTACAGTTGTTGACAGTTGTTGAAACAAGTTTTCTTTGTTGTTCCAAATAGTCAGAATACACAATAAATTGCTCCTTTTTTTGGGACGAAACAGGTTTTATGTTTATTGCGTTTAAATGGTGATATTATTTGAACGGATTAAATAATTTCAGTATTTTTTCATCTACAAGTAGCTTATGAAATTGGCTTTCCAGTCATTACTATTTTTGGTGCTTCATTTTTTTTTTTTTTTTAATATGAAACATATTTTGGGGGTTTGGGTTCCTCTGTTTTTGACTCACCCTGTACATGTATTCTCCTGCCGCATATTGTCTAACGTATAAAGTCCCAACAAAAGAAAGTTACATTCCCTTTCTTTGATTTTCCCACCGCCAATCAGGGATTCAGTCGCATCAATATGACATGCAACGACGCTGAGGATGTGTGTCAACACTGTGTCATAATTCCCCTCTTTGGACAGGAATTCTTAACAGGTACGTAACTCATAGAGACGTTAATTAAGCCTCGGGCAACTTAAATCTGTCCGTGTAACGGGTGAGTACAACCAAATGAAACCAAAATGGCAGAAACAATTTTTGAATGAAGTTCAAGTTGCCTGTAGCACATTCAAAATCTAGGATATGAAAACCCAATCAATAAGCTTTCATTTAAAATAAGAATCATTGAAATCACTCGTGTAATTTTTCGAGTTTTTTTTTCAAGAGTTTTGAATACAAACACCGTTTAAAAGTTCTGTCCATGGATCACAAAAAAAGGTAACACCGGTGTTTTTTCAGCAAACGAACGCAATTTTTATAGGGATGCATGTGAATTGTTTTGGTTTTGCTGGAAGAATGCTTAACTTTTTTTGTGATCCGTGGACAGAACGTTAAAACGGTGTTTGTGTTCCGAATTCTGTAACGTGAAAAGTACATGAGATTTTAGTTATTCTTGTACTAACAGAAAGTTTATTGATTGGGCTTTCATATCCTAGATTTTAAAAGTGCTACAAGCAAAACTGCATTAAAAAATTGGTCCTGCCATTTGGGTTTCGTTTTTTTTCTAGTCACCCTGTAGAGTGATTTTAAAAAAAATCCACTAAAGGTAACAGGCCAGAACAAAGTATGCGCAAAGGTACTAAGCATGAACATGCAGTTGTGCGATAATGAAATAAACAATATTTTAGCTGGATTGAATTTTGTATTTTCGAGCAATTTTAAACATTAATTTCGAACGATTACAGTACAAGCTCTCAATATAACAAATTGATCATTCTTGCAATATTGTCCTCCGAAAGAAAGGAAATAAAATAAAACAAAAAGTTATGTGGCGATGGCCAAGTCTTCAGGAGTCGGACTTCCATATAGAACTCTTCCGGGACTCGGTACACCACACCTCCTTCCCTGTCCATCCATGTACCTCGAAAGTCAGGCACCATAAAGGGGGAAAACGAGGTGGCACCCTAAGCCTTGCTGCCGAGTCAGCAAAAGAACCCCGTACCTATACGCAGATGCCAACCTGGACTTCGCAGACAGTCCCAACTTGTGAGTCAGCTTACCGACCGACCGAGCTAACTGCAGTTGGTAAATGACGACGGGAAATTAACACTCTTAAATGACAGAACCGCGGGCATCGAAAACCAAAAAAATGACACCAAGCAGGTTCGAACCCCTAACCCTGGGTCCGTTGTCTGACAGCTTAACAACTAGGCTGTTTCAGTAAGTACTTTTCTCTTTGCGTATAAAAACATAATCGTTATTTCCGCAGTGGGAGGGTTACTTTGTGTTTCATAGCTGCACGAAAGATGCATCGGCATCGTGCTATATACATGAATGCTGTTACGTAACTCTTTTCTGCAATCATTCTTATGTACCGAGCAGTTGACTATTCAGTCACTACGAGCAATTAACCTTACCAAGCTCGTTCTTATTCTGTCTCATCAATTATTATTTCGCGTCGCGTGTCTTTTGGCTGGCACTGACATGTCACTATGATTGAGAGAAATTCTAGCAAGTTTCCCCAACCTAATTATATTTATATCAAACTACTAACCCGTTTACAAATTTTTACAAGGGATTTTTGGTAGTCTGATTCTATTTCAGTCCCTTAGCTAGCTTGGGAAACTTCATCTTTTCTTGTACTTACGCTTAGTCTAGGGAATGATGCCATTATAATACAATGTCACATTAACGTCAGTCGGTGGCATGATTAATCGTGACCACGCGGGGGCAATGACGGCCAGTGGCGTATATCTGTGCTTGCGAGTGGTGGGGGATGGGGGATGACCAAAATCATAACATTCTGGCTATTCACAACGCAATGCGCCACCAAATGTTTGCCATGGAGAGTCAGTTTTTGGAATTACGGTCGACAAACAAAGCCGATTTGAATGAGTGTCATATAAGGCCAAAAAAGTATCCGGTTTCTGGTATAGAGCTTGCCCAAAAAGTGGTGCGGCGACGCGGCTTTTTTACCTGATTTTTTTTGCTTCAAATGTCGGTTGATGACTGCAAAATGGTGTCCGACTAAACTTAGTGCAAATGGGAGTCCAGAGAGGCCACATTAAGCTTATTCTCTATCGTAACCCCATCTAAAAACACGTTAAAATTGTGCAGCAGCAGGATTCCAGTCAAACCAGTGAGTTTGGCGGTTTTGAGACATCATCTTTCATTGAAAAAAAACGTTTTCATTTTGCCGACGCGCATGGCTACGGCGACGCGCGTGCATACCAGAAACTGGAGACCTTTTTTGGCCTTAAGTTACTTAAGCTAAGTGGTTATAAATTCGGGTATAGCGTTCTGGCCGCCTTACTAAAAACACCATATTGGTACATAGGGAAAAAAAGGCAAATTTATACTTGAATCATACGCTTACGAAACTACTGACCGAAAAACTAATAATTTCAAATGTCCCGCGCTGCAAATTGTCGACCATCTCCCACACCCACAATGCACTAGGAAAAACTAACTTTCCGTGGCAAACTCTTGGTGGCACATGAAACGCCCGAATTGCCCGGCCGTGGGCTTTCGAAAGGGGGGGGGGGCTGGACACCACATAATACTGGGCACTCGTTATCAATTATGTATACTCGCGCTTACATTTTTGAAAGCTTTTTGTACTTTGTTTCTCCACTTTCCAGTACTATTGTATACATTTTATTACTTGGACGTTCGGAAAATACCTCAAAATCCTCATTGTTTCCTCATCAGGAAAAAGTGGGGAATGATTCAATAGCCCATCCCCGCGGTCAAAAAGTGTGGGGGTATCACCTCACCCACACCCCGGGAATTACGCCCCTGATGATGGCGCACTGAGCCAATTCAACGAGCCTGCCACTCGCATGGTCTTTTTTTCGTGTCCGGGTTGCCATACGCCTTGACTCAAGTCTATGGTCATAAAAAGGCATTTGAGATGAAACTAAGCAAATGCATGAACCTTTGGCGACTGAACGATCTAAATTGGGATCGCATTGTGTGCTTAACAAGCGAGTATAATTTTTACTAACACCTGTGTTTTCGAGGGATGGTTTTCCATCTCGAGAAGATTCACAATCTTGTTAATGCGCGAACCGGAAAATGTCCCTGTCTCAAAAACTACATAATAAAAATATGTGGCTATAGATATTGGGAGTGGGGGTACAAAGACGGATCCAGAGCGCACTTTTGTTGGGGGGGGGGGCTGTATAATTCAAACAAGCCAGGCCAAACTGGTATTGGTCCTAGCTCTAAAAGCCTGTTGGCTCCAATTCTCGAGGGCGTCATATGTTTTTCAAAGTGGGGTGGTACATAAAACATGTGTATCTTGATCGGTACTACACTGCAAAAACTATGGTGTTAAATTTACACCATTAGTATCTATATAGGACCATCTGGTGTTAAATTTTACTGGTGTTGTCACATATAAATACCGAATGGTGTTAAATTAACACTACAGTTTTTTGAGTAATTGTTCGAGTGAGAAGCCTAAACGGCGCGGGGTTCGGGGCCCGCTTAAGGGCCCTGAAAAAAATGGATTCTAGGCGCCCTGTGGTGCGATCCGAGGCAATTTCTGACGACTGCATTTTGGCACAAGATCATCATTTAAACATCTTTTTCGAGTTTGGAGTCATTAAATCAGCTGTTCCGAGCTATAGAATCAAATGTAGGTTACATATTTTTATTCAGGGACGCAAATCGTTGGGAACGATATCAGTCACCCCGTTCCCCACCGATTGACGCCCATGGTTGGCACCGTGCTTCTGAACGACAGCCTTTACACGTACATTTTATACGCATACATGCTGTACAGCGTCAGTTGGTGAAATCGAAAATTCCGAGAGAGACCCTTAAACTTTCTTAAAACTTTTATCTGCGCGTGTGGGTGTGTGTGGGAAGGCCTATATGTTTTATGGCACACTGCGGTATTTTCGTAGGCCCTCCCCAAATTTTTCGTAGGCCCCCAAATTTTTCGTAGGCCCTATGCTATGCACAGTGCCTACTGTGCCTGTTAAGTAATCCGGCCTGGTAACCCGGATATATTGCCACCAACGTTTATAGAAGCCGTATTGCAAGTTTTCTGTAAAATAAAGCCCATGTAAATATTGCGGTTGTTCTTTGCAGTTGTCGAATACACGAAGGACCCTTACCAACTCGAGGTCAGTGTCCAAGAAGGAAGACAATCCAGAGACTGGACCTTTTCTCAAGGTAAGTGCGCATTGGTTCCTTTACACTGGGTTTATTGGGGAATCGATGTGTTAGCAAGTTCGCGGCTACTGGAAGGACCCATTGCTTTGCAAACACAACAGCTCGTTTTTATTTCAACTGGGCGGTATCCTTATATTACATTTTTTGGATTGCTTTTGGTCTGGTTCCTCCCCCCTCAACCTTAATGCCTAGGGCGGCCCTGCCAGTAGCACTTAGACTTCCGACGACACCGCTCTTTGGATTGGGTCGTATAGTCCGACGCCTCATATAGGTCCGACGCCTCATAAGTCCGAAATTTCGGACTTATGAGGCATAAATTCCGCTCATAGGTCCGACGCCTCATAAGTCCGAAATTTCGGACTTGTGAGGCATAAATTCCGCTCATAGGTCCGACGCCTCATAAGTCCGACAATGGACAAACGCTGTTTCGGACTTATGAGGCGTCGGAGCTATGAGGCGTCAGACCTATGAGGCGGAATAAATAAATTGTTTGCCTCATAAGTCCGACGATTCATGAGTCCGAAATTTCGGACTTATGAGGCGTCGGACTTATGAGGCGTTGGACTTAGTAGGTATGAGCGGACCCCTTTGCATCCAGGGGACACACAAACCCTTCCAGAATGACAAAGTTGCAATCCTCAGAAGAATTGGAATATGGACTACTTAGAAAATGAAACCGGAATCGCTCTAGGAAAAATCGAGCCTATGCATTATGGGCATACTATTGACATTAATTCGCTGGCTAATTGTTAACCAACTTCTTTCTTTTCTCTGTAATCTCCAGACGACCTAGCTGGAAAGTATCGGTGGTGCGAATCCGCCTACTCCGAAGCCAGTTGGGACTACGACCACTCATGGAGATACACCATTTGCTACGAAAACATCTTTGATGATATCTCCGTACCCGAAAGATTGCGCTAAGCCTCTTGCCGTCGTAACGCATGAAAGTCACTATTACGACGACGAAGTACGCGGTCAGCAGATGCTGTTTTGCCTGCCCTAGTTTGCATGGTTGTAATCAATGATTAAGTCATCACAAGTCATAGCAAGCAATTGTGCGGTAGACAAACATACTGGAGTCGAATTTATTAATTCAACTTGAAATTATTGCCGACTTCCGTGGGACTCTTTTTTGTTTTTGGGTTTCCCGGCCCACACAAATTCTACCATTGCCGATTGTCTGTTCACCTAACCCGAAGGCCACAACATAGGCGACACATATTATATATAAGCCTTGGCAAGGGCGGATCCAGGGGGCCCAAACAAAACAATTTTTTTAAAGTGGCGTCGCATCAAAGGCAGGCACTGCGTACACCACCATCTATTCCTCCTAAAGATTTAGTTAAAGTGGTTAGAAATAGCCTCAGATTGCACCACAGAGCATCTAGAATCCAATTTTTTCTGGGCCCTTAATAAGCGGGCCCCGAAACCAAGCCGCCTTTTTTCGAGACACTTTTGGAAGACCAAAATTTGTTTGGCGCCCCCCCCAAAAAAAATTGTGTTCTGGATCCGCCCTTGAGCGTTGGTTGCTAAGATCAGCAAAAATCAGCCCCGTTCCCTATAAGGCCAAAAAAGTCTCCGGTTTCTTGTATGGAGCTTGCCCAAAAAGTGGTGCGGCGATGCGGCTTTTTTTTTTTACCTATTTTTTTCTGCTTCTAATGTCGTTGATGCTGCAAAATGGTGCCCGACTAAACTTAGTGCAAATATATGGGAGTCCAGTCAGTCCACAGAGGCCACATAAAGCTTATTCTCTATCATAACCCCATCTAAAAAAAACACGTTAAAATTGTGCTGCAGCAGGATTCCAGTCAAACCAGTGAGTTTGGCGGTTTTGAGACATCATCTTTTATTGAAAAAAAAACACTTTTTTTCATTTTGCCGACGCGCATGGCTACGGCGACGCGCGCGCATACCAGAAACCGGAGACTTTTTTTTTTTGGCCTATCGAAGACGTTAACCTGGACTTTGCAGATAGTCGATTCAAACTGGCCAAACTTATGTTCAACCCTTAAGTTCGATGAAGCATAGTGTTTGTTTCAAAGATAATTTAACCATATTCCAAAAACTCACTGCAATATACCTTTATTAATTTGTTTTCGACTGGTAGGCTTTTTTGTGGGACAACCAGTATGTAGAGCTTACCGATCACGCTAAATTACTGTGGGTCAGATATTATCAAAACTTCCGTTTACTAATAACCAACAGGCTGTCTGCGACTTGTGATTTGACTTGTGATCTGCTTGTGACTGGATTTCGACTCTGCTCGTTTGACATATTCGGCCCCATCAGGGTCATATTTGGCGAATTATAAAGGGGCCATACTTTTATTACTATTGCTTAAGTGGGATAGTTTGGGGAATTAAAGTGCAAATTATAGGCTACGCTATGAACAATAATGTGCTACCAATTTTCGTGCTACATAAGTATGGGAGATTTAACAAGCGTTTGGTGTTTTTTGGTCTTTTGTTTTCATGTAGTTATTTCGATACTCATTTCCACTTAATGGATAATAGATAATCCGCATATTGGATGGATTCAGAGATGTTCGTTACAGCATATACCC